>NC_092339.1:350464285-350772678 GCF_046630445.1 Rutidosis leptorrhynchoides
TATAATATATATTAAATAATATATAATTTATGTAACATATGTGTAATGTATGTAAAAAAGGTGTCGGCAGCGAGTTTGATAATTTGCATATGAGCTGGAAAAGTGATCCATGCACTTGCATGATTTTAACACACAAACCCCATGCACTTGCATGGGGTGGGTAGGTGAGCTCCAATTGCCTTTAAAAATCGCGTGTCGGTCCAAATGCAATTCATTTATCTAATCTCTCGATCTCACTCTCTGATATACATATACAAACTTATTTATTTTATTTATTATTATTATTAATAAAGATTATTATTATAATTCTAAAATATTATTATTAGTAATATTAAAAATAGTATTAGTAGTATATTACATAAAATACTACGACAAGGGTATACGCGAATTATTTCAAAACACGTTTTGAGAGCGGGATATGGCTAAGGAAATTATGGGTTATAACTATGGAGGTGATGGGTAAATGTTCATGGGTATACTCGTGAGATCAATCTAGTGTTTATCATCTCCGTTGCGTCTACGTACATTTCTACAATATTGAATCTCAATATTGATACGTGAGCACTCATAACTTAACTTTTATTTATTAATAGTGTATCCCTGACTAGTGCTCGAGAAAATAGGATTATGCATGTTTGCACTTTTGATATTGCCCTTAGATAGGTTATGTTGAATCTTGAATTAGTTACACCTACAGTTGAGATAAGGCATAAGATATGCATGTCCATGGAAAGCTAGCGAAAAACTATAAACTTTTCATTTAGATATCGAATGGATTCGATGAACGGATTAGAAGTTATTGTCAATTGAATTTTTGTATTATTATTAAAAATGATTATTATTATCGTCGTTATTATCATCGTTCTAATTTTTATCTAATTATTATTATTATTATTATTATTATTATTATTTTTATCATTATCAATAAAAAATATTATCATTAAAAATTGTTATTTTTATTATTATTACTATCGTTATAATTATCATTAATATTATCATAATATTTATTATCATTAGTATTATTATGATTAAAAACTAATATTTGTAACACCTAATTATTATAATTACTATTATTATCATTAACACAAAGACGATATAAAAGACGATTAAAAACTATTAAACGAATAAATTAGGAGATAATGAGTATGAGTATCATGACGAAATTAAAATATCGTAAGATAGTGATTTAAATAAAATTACTATTTTTCATTATTCTTATCATTACTATTATTTTTAAAAGTATCGTTAATATTAAAAATATTATTTTAACAAAAATTATCCTTTTAATAAAAGTGTCATTATTATTGTAAAATATCATTATTATTATCATTCTAAATAAAATTATTATTTTAAAGTTAATATTAAAAAGTATCGTAAATATTAAAGTTAATATAATTATGATTATCATTTTATCATAATATCATTTTTAATAAATATAAAAATTGATATTTTTTTAATAAAATAATAATAATTAATATTACAAAATAATACAACTTTTACTTGTTATTATTATCATTATTATTTAATCAAATAAATATATAATACAAATAATATAACTACTTTAATAAAACCTATTGTAATACTTTTATGATGTTAAATGAACTTTATAAATTTATTACTTAAGATATATAAAAGTATATTTTTAAATAAAGTTTTATTTATCAATAAATGAATTATATTATTTACTCTAATAAATCTTTTAAAATATTTTAATATATAAAAACGACGATATTTAAACTATATAATAATCATGTATAAATTTTGGAAACCATTTCGAGTCAAATTGACTTTTGTTAACTTTTGCATATTAGACTCGAGCATTAGGATTATGGTACACTATGATTTAATCTAAATTATTAGGCAAATATTAATCAACATATAAATATATATAATTAATATAGGTTCGTGAATCCGAGGCCAACCTTACACTTGTTCATTGATGTTATATGTATTTTTACTACAAAATACAGTACGGTGAGTTTCATTTGTTCCCTTTTTAAATGCTTTTGCAATATATATTTTTGGGACTGAGAATACATGCGCTGCTTTTATAAATGCTTTACGAAATAGACACAAGTGATCGAAACTACATTCTATGGTTGGATTATTAAATCGAATATGCCCCTTTTTAGTCTGGTAATCTAAGAATTAGGGAACAGACACCCTAATTGACGCGAACTCTAAAGATAGATCTATCGGGCCCAACAAGCCCCATCCAAAGTACCGGATGCTTTAGTACTTCAAAATTTATATCATGTCCAAAGGAGGATCCCAGAATGATGAGGATATTCTTGTATGTATATTGTGAATGTCGGTTACCAGGTGTTCAATCCATATGAATGATTTTTGTCTCTATGCATGGGACGTATATTTATGAGAACTGGAAATGAAATTCTTGTGGTCTATTAAAATGATGGAAATGAATGGTTATGATAAACTAATGAACTCACCAACCTTTTGGTTGACACTTTTAAGCATGTTTATTCTCAGGTTTGAAAGAAATCTTCCGCTGTACATTAACTCATTTTAAGGATATTGCTTGGAGTCCTTCATGACATATTTCAAAAGATGTTGCATTCGAGTCATTGAATTTCATTAGAGATTATTATTATTAAGTAAATGACATATTAGGTCATTTATAGTTTGGATATTATGAAATGGTATGCATACCTGTCAACTTTTGATGTAATGCAAGGTTGTCTTTTAAAAACGAATGCAATGGTTGTAAAATGTATCATATAGAGGTCAAATACCTCGCGATGTAATCATATGTTATTGTATTCGTCCTAATGGATTGGGACGGGTCGTCTCATGTGGTATCAGAGCGGTGGTCTTAGCGAACCAGGTCTGCATTAGTGTGTCTAACTGATATGTCGTTAGGATGCATTAACGAGTCTGGACTTCGACCGTGTCTGCATGTCAAAAGTTTTGCTTATCATTTTGTGTCGAAATTATTTACTTATCATCCGTAGGAAATTACCTGCTTATCATTCTTAAGTCTAGACATATCCTACTGCATTGATTGCATGAATAATGTATAGACAAAATTCATATCTTATCGTATCTGCTAAATCATATCTTAACGTATCTTTCACTGTAAACTTTGCCTGACATATCCCGTAAATTTTTCCGTAATCTACGAAATCTTTTGCTTATATATATATATATATATATATATATATATATATATATATATATATATATATATATATATTCTATGTAAATAGAATACTATCCGATAGCCGGAAATCATTCCAATCGAAAAATCCTTTATTCAATCGTACGAAATGGAATTCGTCATTAATTCAAGTTCCTCGAATTCCGAAATGGAATCCCACTCAAGCTCCGAAAGCAGTGTGACTGGAATGGATCAACCAATCAGTCATCACCTATTCTGGATGAATTGGGGATGGGTTCGTAGCCTCCTCAATCATTGGAAAGAAGAGGAAGGCGATCCTTTCCATCCACCACATTGCCCTCTTGGCGAAGAACCTGAAGCACTTACCGGCGAACCTGTTCGAGAAACCATTTTCTCTCTCATTTCCAGAGTATCACGTCATGATTATATACTTCATCAAATTCTAAATTTTATTTATCCGCTTGTCCGAACTACCGATCATCCCGGTGTAATAGAAGAAGTCAATGAGCTTCGCGCTCGGGTAGTGGCTTTGGAGAATTTGGTGCGAAGGTTACAAACATCATCAGCAGCACCAGCAGCATAACCAGTACCGCCAGTAACATCAACATCGCAAGCCTCAATATCCTAAGCACCAGCAGCATCACCGGCATCAATGGTATCACCATCGTCAACGGTATCATTACCACCACCAACAATCACATCCAAATCACACGCCTCAACATCACAATCCGTACATCAGATATCAACGTCACACGCACCATAGATACCAAGGAGTACCAACAACAATAAACGATGAAGTATTGATTCATAACTTCGTTGGAGAAACACTCCGCGACGATTATGTAATCTCTAAAGTCTTAGAGATTATCTATTCTAACCCTAATCATAAATCAGATGAGTGAACCAAAATGAAAGAAGGAAGGGCAGAAACCCTGACAAGAATGATGCATGATTCACAAGCTATACTTGTTTTACCAGCAGCATCAACAGCACCGTTAACATCAACAGCGCAGTCAGTGCCTTCAACATCGTCAGAATCAGCAACACCTGTAACATCACAAACTCCGCCAGTTCAAGAATCACTGTGGACATCATTACGAATCAATAACGCGTATATTGTATCAACGAGTTATGTAGTATTAACTCATTTTCCCTAAAAAAAATTATATGTATATCTTATATATATATATATATATATATATAAATTTTGAGATCAAAATAAATCTTTCCGTACTAAGCTATTATGTGTGAATCTTAACTACTCGGTTAATTCATATTACTATTATGCTATGATGTACATCTTTCATCAGCAACTTAACCATCATTAACTACAATCTCAATTTTAATTCAATGAATTCCAGCTCATAATAAATCAAGTATATTATTCAAATATATGTTTGATTTTACACTTTCATCATCGATGTACTTGAAACTTTTCTGATAACATTATTCGTACCTTGCAAAATTTAAAAGAATTCCACAACCACCAACATCATACATCAACAAATAACGAAGTATTAATTCATAATTTCAATTTCATCGGATAAATACTCCGTAAAAGTTATGTAATTTCTAAAGCCTTTAGGGATTATTCAATTCTAGTTTCAATCGTAAATCGAATGAGTTTAATTTAGTATTAACTCATTAAAATCTATGTTACATCTGAAGAAAGTATATATATATATATACACATATATTTTCATAAAGACTGTAATAAAGTTCAATTGTACAAAATATTAATTGTGAAATTTTTTAACGGGTAGGTAATACCCGAGAGATATATATAAATTCACAATTAATATGTTACATTTTTCGAATCTGATTCAACAATCATCAACGATACTCACTACCTTCACAACAACATACCTTCTTTCATAAGAAATCAAGACAATCATTCCTATCCAAATTTCATTACGTATTATGATTTTGACAAATCAAAATTGAAGTCAAGATTCAACCAGTATCATCACTCTTAGATCCTTACATTTTTCAAAGCTATACTTTGACTTCAAAACTGTACAAGAACATCAAATGTATAGTAAAAATTACAAGTGGTGTTCAAGCCCTTCGAAATTCCTGAAGACACTTCAAATAATGAACAATCGAGATGATGATCCAAGCACATGTTAACCACAGTTATGCACCCGGAAAACACTTGGAACCTAAGTAAAGGTTAACACGTAACCGCGCCAGATCCTTTGGCATTTATTAGCAAAAATAATCTTGCGATTCCTTTTCAAATTAAACCAATTTTGTCACAGCTCCAGCAAGTCCACTTCGACTTTTCATTCGAAGTAGCCTTATTATAACTCTGATATATACGATTACCCTTTTGTTACCGGGGAACCATTTATGTTCCATCACATTATCAGCAGATGCACCAGCAACTTCATTACCCTCTGACTTTAGCTTCTCCGAAAAGTCATTATAATTATTCATTAAAACCCTATCATATACTCATCCGCGTCTTGCTATGCTAATTACTGAGAATCAGCAATCAGTATTTTGAAATCTCGCAGCGTTCTACTTCAACAGTTATATATACACATATAATGTCTATCTTCAAGACTTACATACTTCGAATGTGAAGTTTCTAAAAAATACCCCAATCTACGAATTAGATCTCCGAATTTTGGAAAAACGGAATAAAGCAGCAGAAACTGTTTACAATAGTAACAGTAAAAAGTTTGATGATAAAGAATAATGTGTTGGCAAAGCTCAGAAAAAGAGAAGAATTGAAACTGGAAAATGAATTGAGCAAAGTATGAAGGAGGCTGTGGACAAGTCACAAGGACGAAATCTACCTTCAAAGGATCCAAATGATTCAGTATTTGTGAAATCATTAGCAAACACATTACTTCCCATTCTAAACCTTCACAGACAAATCTCCACCATCATCCATTGATATTATAAATTCTAAGATATCATCGTATCTTTCATTATAAATATCCTCAATATTCCTGAAAATATTTTCACAACTATTCTTATCTGAGATCATTTATCTCTCTGTAATATCTGCGTTACAACATAAAAGAAACTGTGTTAGTTTCTAAATTCTAAAAAATTCAAGTTTAAAATATGAATGTTTTGAAGTAGTGTTGGGAACTGAAGCATGAGTTAGTATAATATAATGACACTTGATCAACGTGATTATATTACAATAATTCATGCTGAGTTTCTAAATGGAACGTGATGATTCACAGATCCTAACGTCATTATGTGCCATGATTACACGACTCTTGTATTCTAATTAACCTCTATTATATAAAAAAACATATTTTTCTTGATGATTCGGTCTTTTCCCAGGTATTCTGGTAATTTAACAAATCAAGATCATGCCATTACCATTTTCTTCATAGAACATTAACAATGTTCATTCCAAAGTACATATCTGCGAATTATGGACCATTATAAGCGGTACTTACTCGCAAGAAGAAGAAACGAAAAGACAAAGCTTCGAAACAGAAATTTGGGGTCTAAATCACAGCAAATAAAAGAAAGCATTAACTGGAGATGACAATGATTATGGGAGACAGAAGTAGGGACATCATAATATAATGGGAGATATAAAACCCGACAACCAACCAGAAATTACAAACCGTGTATATCAATACGTATTGCAACGTAAAGGCAAGGGAGAATTAACAATACTATAACCCTAAGGTAATAGTAGAAGTAAACAAAATCCTCCGGTGGTAGATGATAGAGGAGAATGACAGATATGAAGGTTAGAAGTATATCAAGAATCAGAACTGGATGGAGCATATTGAGGAATGCTTTAAAATATGAGTTGAGGGAGATAGAGTAGAGGGTGTGAGTTGTGAGGAAATGAAGGGGGTGAATTTATAGTGAAATATCCGACGAAGAAACCAAGATGAATTATCGCATTAAATCAAAGCAGATCCTAATTTTCTTAATCGCCAAAAAATCAAATCTTGTATAGATTACAAAGATTTTCTTTAATCCGGAGGTCAACCGTGATGACGTCAAAAGATAAAGCAAATCTCTATTTTCTCATTTCACTCTTTTACGATAGCTTCACTTATACGCTTCCGGAAGTCGAATTATTTTATCCGTATTTCCTAATAATGATGTATCAGCTTATATTCATCATAATAACATTCTCATTGTTAACCATGACGACCTCTATCAAATTTCGGGGACGAAATTTCTTTAACGGGTAGGTACTGTGACGACCCGAAAATTTTCGACCAAATTTAAACTTTAATCTTTATATTATTCCGACACGATAAGCAAAGTTTGTAAAGTTAAATCTCAAGAATTTTAAACTATGTTCATACATTCATTTAACCTCGACCAAACTCCGACGATTCACGAACTAGTAAATGAACGGTTATGATTATATATGTATATGTGTATATGTAAAATTGGAAAACATTAACAAAGTATTAAACGTATAATATTTTACATAGACGTAATTGTTTCAATATATTTATTGATGAAATTAGAAGATAAGATTTAATGATTGAATTATCAGTTACATTGAATTAAGATTACGAGTCTCTGTTAAGAGGTCCACTTTGATTTTTAAAACCTTTCCTTTTTAACGATATCCAGAATATTTGATAAAAGTGATTTACAAAAGTGTCATTAACATGAATTAGTCAAAAGTTAGTAATCATTTCCGTTTAAATTTTAAAAATATACTTTACTTGATTAACTCGTGTTCCTATATAAAGCAACCCTTTAGTTTTCATATTAAAAATATTATTTAGTAAAATAACTACTATTATTTAAAAACGAGTTAAAATGAACTTTGAAATCTATTTGGTTTTGAAAGACTAAATATTATATCACTTGATAAATATTTCAAATATATATATATATATATATATATATATATATATATATATATATATATATATATATATATATATATATATATATATATATATATATATATTGTGCAAACTTACAATTTTAAATAAAAACATATATATTTTTTTAACTTAGTCATAAAACGTCCCAATTTAAAATAATATATTTTGGTAAACAACGAGTCACTGATTTATAGAAGCAAATGACCACAACGCTCAAATTTTATAAGTTACATTTTTTATAAGAAAATTTATTGATGAGTAAGTCAAATTATTAATAAGGGTACACGTCGCGTAACGTAAAAGGCTGGTTTTCTAAACGTACAAAAGTGCGCTCGAAAAACCGAAAGTGGTACATGAGTCGTGAGACCACGACCGTGTCATTTTTGTAAAAATTATATTTTTACCATGAGCGTAAATATAATATAATATTTAATTAATTCTAAAGATTAAATATAATATATATTAAATAATATATAATTTACGTAACATATGTGTAATGTATGTAAAAAAGGTGTCGGCGGCGAGTTTGATAATTTGCATATGAGCTGGAAAAGTGATCCATGCACTTGCATGGTTTTAACACACAAACCCTATGCACTTGCATAGGGTGGGTAGGTGAGCTCCAATTGCCTTTAAAAATCGCGTTTCGGTCCAAATGCAATTCATTTATCTAATCTCTCGATCTCACTCTCTGATATACATATACATACTTATTTATTTTATTTATTATTATTATAAATAAAGATTATTATTATTAATCTAAAATATTATTATTAGTAATATTAAAAATAGTATTAGTAGTATATTACATAAAATACTACGACAAGGGTATACGCGAATTATTTCAAAACACATTTTGAGAGCGGGATATGGCTAAGGAAATTATGGGTTATAACTATGGAGGTGATGGGTAAATGTTCATGGGTATACTCGTGAGGTCAATCTAGTGTTTATCATCTCCGTTGCGTCTACGTACTTTCCTACAATATTGAATCTCAATATTGATACGTGAGCACTCATAACTTAACTTTTATTTATTAATAGTGTATCCCTGACTAGTGCTCGAGAAAATAGGATTATGCATGTTTGTACTTTTGATATTGCCCTTAGATAGGTTATGTTGAATCTTGAATTAGTTACACCTACGGTTGAGATAAGGTATAAGATATGCATGTCCTTGGAAAGCTAGCGAAAAACTATAAACTTTTCATTTAGATATCGAATGGATTCGATGAACGGATTAGAAGTTATTGTCAATTGAATTTTTGTATTATTATTAAAAATGATTATTATTATCGTCGTTATTATCGTCGTTCTAATTTTTATCTAATTATTATTATTATTATTATTATTATTATTATTATTATTATTATTATTATTATTATTATTATTATTATTATTATTATTATTATTATCATTATCAATAAAAAATATTATCATTAAAAATTGTTATTTTGATTATTATTACTATCGTTATAATTATCATTAATATTATCATAATATTTATTATCATTATTATTATTATGATTAAAAACTAATATTAGTAACACCTAATTATTATAATTACTATTATTATCATTAACACAAAGACGATATAAAAGACGATTAAAAACAATTAAACGAATAAATTAGGAGATAATGAGTATGAGTATCATGATGAAATTAAAATATCGTAAGATAGTGATTTAGATAAAATTACTGTTTTTCATTATTCTTATCATTACTATTATTTTTAAAAGTATCGTTAATATTAAAATTATTATTTTAACAAAAATTATCCTTTTAATAAAAGTGTCATTGTTATTATAAAATATCATTATTATTATCATTCTAAATAAAATTATTATTTTAAAGTTAATATTAAAAAGTATCGTAAATATTAAAGTTATTATAATTAGGATTATCATTTTATCATAATATCATTTTTAATAAATATAAATATTGATATTTTTTTAATAAAATAATAATAATTAATATTACAAAATAATACAACTTTTACTTGTTATTATTATCAATATTATTTTATCAAATAAATATATAATACAAATAATATAACTACTTTAATAAAACCTATTGTAAAACTTTTATGATGTTAAATGAACTTTATAAATTTATTACTTAAGATATATAAAAGTATATTTTTAAATAAAGTTTTATTTATCAATAAATGAATTATATTATTTACTCTAATAAATCTTTTAAAATATTTTAATATATAAAAACGACGATATTTAAACTATATAATAATCATGTATAAATTTTGGAAATCATTTCGAGTCAAATTGACTTTTGTTAACTTTTGCATATTAGACTCGAGCATTAGGATTGTGGTACACTATGATTTAATCTAAATTATTAGGCAAATATTAATCAACATATAAATATATATAATTAATATAGGTTCGTGAATCCGAGGCCAACCTTACACTTGTTCATTGATGTTATATGTATTTTAACTACAAAATACAGTACGGTGAGTTTCATTTGCTCTCTTTTTAAATGCTTTTGCAATATATATTTTTGAGAATGAGAATACATGCGCTGCTTTTATAAATGCTTTACGAAATAGACACAAGTGATCGAAACTACATTCTATGGTTGGATTATTAAACCGAATATGCCCCTTTTTAGTCTGGTAATCTAAGAATTAGGGAACAGACACCCTAATTGACGCGAACTCTAAAGATAGATCTATCGGGCCCAACAAGCCCCATCCAAAGTACCGAATGCTTTAGAACTTCGAAATTTATATCATGTCCGAAGGAGGATCCCGGAATGATGGGGATATTCTTATATGCATATTGTGAATGTCGGTTACCAGGTGTTCAATCCATATGAATGATTTTTGTCTCTATGCATGGGACGTATATTTATGAGAACTGGAAATGAAATTCTTGTGGTTTATTAAAATGATGGAAAAGAATGATTATGATAAACTAATGAACTCACCAACCTTTTGGTTGACACTTTTAAGCATGTTTATTCTCAGGTTTGAAAGAAATCTTCCGCTGTACATTAACTCATTTTAAGTATTGCTTGGAGTCCTTCATGACATATTTCAAAAGACGTTGCATTCGAGTCATTGAAGTTCATTAGAGATTATTATTAAGTAAATGACAGATTAGGTCATTTATAATTTGGATATTATGAAATGGTATGCATACCTGTCAACTTTTGATGTAATGAAAGGTTGTCTTTTAAAAGCGAATGCAATGGTTGTAAAATGTATCATATAGAGGTCAAATACCTCGTGATGTAATCATATGTTATTGTATTCGTCCTAATGGATTGGGATGGGTCGTCTCATTATAGGTGTGAAGAAAATCATCAGGGGTTTTGCACGACATTTTGCAACAGGTGTAAAAGAAATGGTCACAGCGCGACAAAGTATGAGGTCTACGGACCAAAGTTTAACAGAACTAAAGGAACAAATAATGTCGGAACAAGAAATGCCGAAACGAATAGTGTCGGAGCAAATAATACCAACGCTGTTTGTTATAAATGTGGAAAACCGGGCCACATTATTAGAAATTGCCCAAATCGGGGAAATACTAAAGGGCAGGGCCGTGTAAGAGTTTTCAATATTAATGCGGCAGAAGCACAGGAAGACCCTGAGCTTGTTACGGATACTTTTCTTATTGATGATAAATCTGCTTATGTTTTATTTGATTCGGGTGCGGATAGAAGCTATATGAGTAGATAATTTTGTGCTAAATTAAGTTGCCCATTGACGCATTTGGATAATAAATTTTTACTCGAATTAGCAAATGGTAAATTAATTTCAGCAGATAATATATGTCGGGATAGAGAAATTAAACTGAGTGATGAAACTTTTAAGATTGATTTAATACCAGTCGAGTTAGGGAGTTTTGATGTAATAATTGCCATGGACTGGTTGAAGAAGGTGAGAGCAGAGGTCGTTTGTTACAAAAACGCGATTCGCAACATGCGTGAAAAAGGAAAACCTTTAATGGTGTACGGAGAAAAGAACAACGCGAAATTAAATCTAATTAGTAGTTTGAAGGCGCAAAAACTAATAAGAAAAGGATGTTACATCATTCTAGCATACATCGAGGAAGTTAACCTGAAGAAAAGGACATCAGTGATGTTCCCGTCGTAAAAGAATTTCCCGATGTACTTCCGAAAGAATTACCGGGATTACCCCCACATCGATCCGTTGAATTTCAAATAGACCTTGTACCAGGAGCTGCACCAATAGCTCGTGCTCCATACAGACTCGCACCCAGCGAAATGAAAGAATTACAAAGTCAGTGACAGGAACTTTTAGAGCGTGGTTTCATTCGACCAAGCACATCACCATGGGGAGCTCCTGTTTTGTTTGTCAAGAAGAAAGACGGTACATTCAGGTTGTGTATCCACTATCGAGAGTTGAACAAACTTACCATCAAGAACCGCTACCCACTACCGAGAATCGACGACTTATTTGATCAACTACAAGGCTCGTCTATTTATTCGAAGATTGATTTACGTTCTGGGTACCATCAAATGCGGGTGAAGGAGGATGATATTCCAAAGACTGCTTTTAGGACGCGTTACGGTCATTACGAGTTTATGGTTATGCCATTTGGATCAACGAACACACCAGCTGTGTTCATGGACCTCATGAACCGAGTGTGTGGGCCATATCTTGACAAGTTTGTCATTGTTTTCATCGATGACATACTTATTTACTCGAAGAATGATCAAGAGCATGAAGAACATTTAAGAAAAGTGCTAGAGTTGCTGAGAAAATAAAAACTGTACGGTAAGTTTTTAAAGTGTGCATTTTGGTTGGAAGAAGTTCAATTCCTCGGTCACATAGTGAACAAAGAAGGTATTCAGGTGGATCCAGCAAAGATTGAAACCGTTGAGAAATGGGAAACCCCGAAAACTCCGAAGCATATACGCCAATTTTTAGGACTAGCTGGTTACTACAGAAGGTTCATCCAAGATTTTTCCAGAATAGCAAAACCCTTGACTGCATTAAAGCATAAAGGGAGGAAATTTTAATGGAAGGATGAACAAGAGAAAGCGTTTCAATTGTTAAAGAAAAAGTTAACTACGGCCCCTATATTGTCATTACCTAAAGGGAATGATGATTTTGTGATATATTGTGACGCTTCAAAGCAAGGTCTCGGTTGTGTATTAATGCAACGAATGAAAGTAATTGCTTATGCGTCTAGTCACTTGAAGATTCACGAGCAAAATTATACGACGCATGATTTGGAATTAGGCGCGGTTGTTTTTGCATTAAAGACTTGGAGGCACTACTTATATGGGTTCAAAAGTATTATATATACCGACCACAAAAGTCTTCAACACATATTTAATCAGAAACAACTGAACATGAGGCAGCGCAGGTGGATTGAATTGTTGAATGATTACGACTTTGAGATTCGTTACCACCCAGGGAAGGCAAATGTGGTAGCCGATGCCTTGAGTAGAAAGGACAGAGAACCCATTCGTGTAAAATCTATGAATATAATGATTCATACTAATCTTATTACTCAAATAAAGGAGGCGCAACAAGGAGTTTTAAAAGAGGGAAACTTAAAAGATGAAATACCCAAAGGATCGGAGAAGCATCTTAATATTCGGGAAGACGGAACCCGGTATAGGGCTGAAAGGATTTGGGTACCAAAATTTGGAGATATGAGAGAAATGGTACTTAAAGAAGCTCATAAAACCAGATACTCAATACATCCTGGAACGGGGAAGATGTACATAGATCTCAAGAAACATTTTTGGTGGCCGGGTATGAAAGATGATGTTGCTAAATACGTAGGGGAATGTTTGATGTGTTCTAAGGTTAAAGCGGAGCATCAGAAACCATCAGGTCTACTTCAACAACCCGAAATTCTGGAATGGAAATGGGAAAATATTACCATGAATTTCATCACTAAATTGCCAAGGACTGCAAGTGGTTTTGATACTATTTGGGTAATAGTTGATCGTCTCACCAAATCAGCACATTTCCTGCCAATAAGAGAAGATGACAAGATGGAGAAGTTAGCATGACTGTATTTGAAGGAAATCATCTCCAAACATGGAATACAAATCTCTATTATCTCTGATAGGGATGGCAGATTTATTTCAAGATTCTGGCAGACATTACAGCAAGCATTAGGAACTCGTCTAGCATGAGTACTGCCTATCATCCACAAACTAATGGGCAGAATGAAAGGATGATACAAACACTTGAAGACATGCTACGAGCATGTGTTATTGATTTCGAAAATAGTTGAGATCGACATCTACCGTTAGCAGAATTTTCCTACAACAACAGCTACCATTCAAGCATTGAGATGGCGCCGTTTGAAGCACTTTATGGTAGAAATTGCAGGTCTTCAATTTGTTGGAGTGAAGTGGGGGATAGACAGATTACGGGTCCGGAGATAATACAAGAAACTATCGAGAAGATCATCCAAATTCAACAACGGTTGAAAATCGCCCAAAGTCGACAAAAGAGCTACGCTGACATTAAAAGAAAAGATATAGAATTTGAAATTGGAGAGATGGTCATGCTTAAGGTTGCACCTTGGAAAGGCGTTGTTCGATTTGGTAAACGAGGAAAATTAAATCCAAGGTATATAGGACCATTCAAGATTATTGATCGTGTCGGACCAGTAGCTTACCGACTTGAATTAACACAACAACTCGCGGCTGTACATAACACTTTCTACGTCTCAAATTTGAAGAAATGTTTTGCTAAAGAAGATCTCACTATTCCGTTAGACAAAATCCAAATCAACGAAAAACTTCAATTCGTCGAAGAACCCGTCGAAATAATGGATCGTGAGGTTAAAAGACTTAAGCAAAACAAGATACCAATTGTTAAAGTTCGATGGAATGCTCGTACAGGACCCGAGTTCACCTGGGAACGAGAATATCAGATGAAGAAGAAATTCCCGCACTTATTTCCTGAAGATACGTCAACACCTCCAACTCCTTAAAATTTCGGGACGAAATTTATTTAACGGGTAGGTACTGTAGTGACCCAAAATTTTCCATGTTTATATATATTAAATGAAATTGATATTTACATGATTAAGTGTTTCCAACATGTTAAGCAATCAAACTTGTTAAGACTTGATTAATTGAAATAGGTTTCATATAGGCAATTGACCACCCAAGTTGACCGGTGATTCACGAACGTTAAAACTTGTAAGAACTATATGATGACATATATATGATTATATATGTATTTAACATGATATTATAATAAGTAATTATATCATTAGGTATTTTAACTATGAGTTATATACATAAAATTGAGTTTATTGATTTAAGAAACTCGAAACGATATATATAACGATTATCGTTATAACAACGTCTTACTAAATACATATGAATCATATTAAGATATTGATACACTATGTTTAATCATGATAAATGATAAGTAAACATTTAATTATGTATATTAACAATGAACTACATATATAAAAACAAGACTACTAACTTAAGGATTTCGAAACGAGACATATATGTAACGATTATCGTTGTAACGACATTTAAATGTGTATATATCATATTAAGATATATTAATATATCATAATATCATGATAATATAATAATTTAACATCTCATTAGATATAATAAACATTGGGTTAACAACATTTAACAAGATCGTTAACTTAGAGGTTTCAAATCAACATTTACATGTAACGACTAACGATGACTTAACGACTCAGTTAAAATGTATATACATGTAGTGTTTTAATATGTATTCATACACTTTTGAAAGACTTCAATAAACTTATCAAAATACTTCTACTTAACAAAAATGCTTACAATTACATCCTCGTTCAGTTTCATCAACAATTCTACTCGTATGCACCCGTATTCGTACTCGTACAATGCACAGCTTTTAGATGTATGTACTATTTGTATATACACTCTAATGATTAGCTCTTAACAACCCATGTGAGTCACCTAACACATGTGGGAACCATCATTTGGCAACTAGCATGAAATATCTCATAAAATTACAAAAATATGAGTAATCATTCATGACTTATTTACATGAAAACAAAATTACATATCCTTTACATCTAATCCATATACCAACGACCAAAAATGTAACGACCTGACCCAATCCATAGGGACGAATACAATAACATATGATAACATTGCGAGGTACCTGACCTCTATATGATACATTTTACAAACGTTGCATTTATTCTTAAAAGGCAATCTATTATTACATCAAAAGTTGACATGTTCGCCTAACACTTCATAATATCCAAATGACCTAATCTGTCATTTACTTAGTAATAGTCTCTAATGATCTTCAATGATTCGAATGCAACGTTCTTGAATCCTGGCTTAAATGGTCCCAAATAGTATCCTTAATATGAGCTAATGCACAGCGGAAGACTTAATTCATACCTGAGAATAACATGCTTTAAAACGTCAACATAAAGTTGGTGAGATATAGGTTTAATGCCGGCAGCAATATATATATATATATAGACCACAAGATTTCATATGTAAACATTTTAATAAAAATATTCTAAGTGGTTGAGCACTTGGTAACCATACTTAACATTTAATCACATCGCATATTCCCTTTATTATGAAATCTTACTACACCGTACCAAGTGTAGTCACAAAACGAAGTACTGTGCAACCGTTGAATACTGGTCGTCCAGTCCGGTTGGGGTTGTCAGGCCCGATAGATCTATCAACAGGATTCGCGTTTACAATACCGCTGTAAATATTAGTTACCAAGCTACAGGGAAGTATGCCAGTGGTACAACTCAACGTAGAATATATTTTTCAGTTACTTGTGTCCATAACGTAAAACATAAAATACATGTATTCTCATCCCGAAATATTTAGAGTTTAAAAGTGGGACTATATACTCACCTAATGTATTTTGTAGTAAAAATACATATAACATCAGTGAACAAGTGTAGGGTTGGCCTCGGATTCACGAACCTATATAATTTATGTATATATATATATTAACACACATAATTGGAATTAAATGAATTTATATACTATTTGTTATTTTAGTATTAATAATAATTTTAATGATTTAATGATAATAATAATAATAATAATAATAATAATAATAATAATAATAATAATAATAATAATAATAATAATAATAAAATAGAGTACAACCTTTGAAGATAAGCCCTTTGAAACAAAAAAAAAAAGTTGCCATGAATGAGACTCGAACTCGAGACCCCTCACTAAACCGCATACTCCCTTAACCAATCTGCTACCCGTTACTTTCTGATTTATATCCATAATTTAATCTATATAATTCGTATGTTCCGTTTCCCCTTTCTTCATTCTAATCCGTGATCCTCATCGTTCTTGTTTACATCTCGGCCCAATTAGAAGAGCCAAAACACAAGCCCAACAATCTAATTAATTATACGGCCCACTAATTAAATCTCAGCCCACATTATAAACCAATAGCAGTTCAATTTCCTGATTCGTGTAGTGGGACGGTTTCTTTTAAAAAAAAAATATGGTCCGCTATTTTGTTTGGATACTCAATAGATAATAGACAGATCCCACAAGTTGTCGGCCATAACATAATTTTTTTTAATTAAAAGGCAACCTTATTGCTGTTCACGTTTAACATAAAGTCATCATCCAACTCCATATCATCATTCTTCTTTGTCTTAAATGGTAAAAGAAATAATTTAATAGCGATAGCCTGCAAACGGGTTTGCGTAAATTATTCGAAATAGAGAACAAGGAGGCAACAGAAATAAGTAATTGGTGGTGATGATTATCGATGGTGATGGAAGTTATGGTGGTGCGGTTGTTCGTAACAGAGAAGAGAAGAAAGAAAAAAAAAATAAGAATGAAAGAAACATGAAAACGGTTTAGGGTTCTTGATAGTTTTAATGGTGGTTTACGTAGAGAAACATCAACACGTTTAATGGTTTAAAAGGGGTTTGAACGACACTGGAAGTATATCGTAACAGTAATAGTAAGCGATTAAAGATGGTGGTTTGAAGGTTTACCAAGACAGAAGAAAAAAAAAAAATTATGAAGTGAGGTGATTAAGGTGGTAATATGGATTAGAGAAGTAGATGGTGGCGGTTATTGTGGTGATTGTCGATCTTAGATTAGAAAAGAGAGTGAGAAGAATGGTTCCTATGTGAGGGTGATAGGGTTTCGGTGGTGGTGAGGGTTCCTCATTAAAGATGATGGTGGAAGGGTTTAGTGGTTTGTGGTGGTGATGGCGATGATTATGGTTTTGGTGGTCATCGATCTAGAGAGAGAGATGGATGAGTGATGGGTTAGGGTGGTAGTTCGTGGTTAGGAAAGATGGAGGTCACGGTGGTGTGTGGTGATGATGGAAGATCGTGTAACAGGGAAGACAAGTTAAGGTGATGGTTTACGTGGGTACAACAAAACGAGAAACATATATATAAAGGTGGTGGTTCTAGAGGTGGTTCCATGGTGAGGTTGTAGTGATGGGTGACGGTTTGGTAACAGACACATGAAGAGCAGGTGGTGATAGAAGAAGGTGAAGTTAATGGTGGTTTGATGATGTTTAAACCGAAATGATTCGTAGGAGCTGCAGTATCTTCGATTGATGATGGTGAGGTTCAATGAGAAGGGAAGTCAGTGTTTGATAACCGATCTCAAACAAAAATCGTTGGTTTTAAAGAGCTTGAGGTCCCCAACATATATTCCATCAGGAATGAAACAATAGGATAAAAATAAAACTTTCATTTCAACTTTCAACAATTTTGGCATGTATATACGAATTGAAATCGATTGTTAGTCAGATTATAGACAGAAAGGACAATTATCTACAATGTCTTGAAAATGATTTGTGGCAAAAATACTTAATTAACTCATATTTATTTATATAAATCGTATTTATATACATATATATATATATATATATATATATATATATATATATATATATATTTTTTTTATGTAATTATATATATGAACTTGTATTTTGTAATTATATAGTAATTGTATAAATTTTAACATCTAGTATTAATAATAATACAATTAATAATAATGATATTTATAAGAGTAATAATAATGATAATTATATGTTTAACAATAATAATAATAATTCTATTATTAATGATAGTAATAAAATTTTAGTTATAATAATATTGATATTATTAATGATAATAATAATATTAATAAATATAATGTAATGACTTGTACATATCTAGTTCTTATATATACATTTATATTTATATATACCTATTTACTTATCTAGTTACATACAACTGTTCGTGAATCGCCAGGCATGGTCAAAGGGTAACAGATTTTCCAAATATAGATTTCAAACTTTCTAGACTCAATATTACAGATTTTACTTATCGTGTCGGAAATATATAAAGATAAATGTTCAAATTTGGTCGGAAATTTCCAGGTCATTACAGTACCCACCCGTTAAAAAAATTTCGTCCCCGAAATTTGATCGAGATCGTCATGACTAACAATAAAATGTTTTTATGACGAGTATGAATTGATAACTAGAGTTTTATCACCATTTAGCAATAGTGGTAAAACAATTCGATTATATGAAGCGTACAAGTGAAGCTGTCACAAAAGATTGAGATAGAGATTTAACTTTTGACGTAGTCACGGTGGATTTCCGGAATTTAAGAGATTTAAAAGAAAATCCTGAGAATCTTAAAAGATTTGATTCTTCGGCGAATAAGGAAATTATGATTTTCTTTGATTTAATGCGCCAATCTGTTTCGATTTCTCTGTCGGATATTTCACTATAACTACACCTCCTTCTCTCCCTTATTTCCATACCTCACATCTTTTATTCTTTCTTCCTCAATTCATACCTTAAAATATTCTTTGAAATGCTCCATCCCGTTCTGATCCTTGATATACTCTTAATTTTCACATCTATCATTCTTCTTTTTCATCTACCACCAACAGAATCTATTTACTTCTACTATACTCTTGTGTTTATAGTGTTTCTAGTTCTCCCGTGTCTCTATATTGCTATCTGCATCGATTTACACGGTTTGTAAATTCTGGGTGGTTGTTGGGTTCTATATCCTTCCTTATTTTTCGGAACTTCATGCTTTCGTTTTCTCTTTCCGACTTCGAGTCAAGCGAGTAATGGTCCGGAATTTGTAGATATGAGATTCGAAATGAGTATAGCTAATGCTCTAAGAAAGAAATGGTAATAGAACAATTTTGATTTGTCAAATTACCAGAATACCCCGGAAAAGATAGAACTATCAGGATGACATGTTCCTATTATTTTTGAGAATTGGATAGAATGTAAGAGCCGTGTAACATGGCACATGATGACGGTACTGTGAATCATCACATTTTATTAGAAACTTAACATGACTTACTGTAATATAATGAAGTTGATCAAGTTTCATTATATTATACTAATTCATGCATCAGTTCCCAACACTGCTTCAGAACATTCCTATTTTAAACTTGAAGGTTTTAGAACTTAGAAACTAACACAGTTTCTTTTATGTTGTAACGCAGATATTACGGAGAGATAAATATTCTCAGATAAGAATAGTTGTGAAAATATCTCCAGAAATATGGAGAATATGTATAACGGAAGATATGAAGATATCTTATAATATCTAAGATAAGATGATGATGAAGAATATCATCGGGAAAGGTTTAGAATAAGGGGTAGGGTTTTTACTAATGGTTTCAGCAGGCACTGAATCGTTTGAATCCTTTGAAAGCAGATTTAGTTCTTGTGATTTATCCACAACCTCTTTCATACTTTGCTCAAACCGTTTTCCGGTTCCAACTCTTCTCTTTTTCTGAGTTTTATCAACACACTGTGCTTCATCATCAAACTTTTGACTGTTTAAAAATCGTTTACAATTTTCGCTGCTTCATCAGCATTTAAAGAACTACTTCATAATTCAGGGTGTTTTTCAGAAACTTCACCTTCGGAGTATGAAATCCTTAGGAATAGACGTTATAGGTATGACTGAGAAGTTTTGCGAGATTTTTAAAATACTAATTGCGGATTCCGCCAAAAAGATGACAAGCTGCTGGTACATGATGTCGTGGAATATGAAAGGTTCTCCGGTAACAACGGTGAAAGGACAAGGTATATATATCGAGGTTATAATAAGAGTAGTCCTACTGAGAAATCAAAGTGGAGCTGTGACAAAATCGACTTATATTGAAAAGAGAAATGTAAGGTTGTTTTGCCAATGAATGATAAGGAATTTGACGCGGATAAGTTTTAACGATAACTTCGGTTTCGAAAGTTTCAGGTGTATAACTGTATGCATAAATCTTTCTTCCGTAGACGAGGTGCGGCTGGTTCAACTTCTCGATCGAGGTGTTTTCAAGAATCATGAAAAGATTTGAACGAGGATTATAATTGTCGAAGTACAAATGAGGTTTAGGATGAAATCAAGTGGCAAACTTGAAGAATTGTTTAGTTTCATATGTTATAATCAACATTTTATTTCATTTTAATTGTCCAAAGTTAGAAGTCCAAAAGTCCGATTGTCCAATGGTTCAATAAATTCGTATATAAATTAAATATATAATATTCGAGTTAATTTATACGTATCGTGACCCGTGTACTGGTCTCAGTGTCGATCACAACTCAAACCATATATATATTTTGGAATCAACTCCAACCCTGTATAGCCAACTCCCATCTTCACATATAGAGTGTTTACGGTTGTTCCGAAATATATATATAGATGGGTCGATATGATAAGTCGAAACGTTGCATACGTGTCCCGTTATTTAAAATGCGTAAAATAAATAAATATATATCATGACCCATTATACAACGTGTTGTCTCAGAATTAATCCGACGTATTGTTGTACATGTGTCCCGACGGTATGTAAAGTGCGGAAATTAAATAACAATAAATAAAATTGCGAGAATGTAAATTGCGATAAATTAAATGTTAATCAGTTAGCTGGGAACAGTTAGCCGAAACAGTTAGCGTGGAATCTTAACAATGTTCATCATAGTTAATTCGTGTGTTTCTAACCAATTTTTAATTTGTCCAATGTTTCTTCTTTATGCCACTTGTTGGATTCGGATAGGTAAAAATCCAAATATGAAATTTAAATGGAAATGGTTATTCTGGGGTGAACGGATACGTATATCGATGGTTGTAAGTAGAATAACAAATGACCGTTGAATCAGATTCGAAGAATGTACAGTGTAACTTATTAATATGAAATCCAAATATTCCACGGGTACTACCTACCCGTTAAAATATTTTTCATCATTAACAGTTTGTACAAAAGAATTTTTAGTTACAATCTTTATGAAGATATACTTGCATATATATTTTCTTCGGATGTAATTATGAATTTAATGAGTCAATAAGAAATTAAACTCATTTGATTTTTCGGTTAGAATTGGAGTACATAATCTTTAAAACATTAAAGATTACATAATCGCTATGTAGAACGAAAACAAATGATGTAGAACAATACGTAGAACGATGATAATCAATGTGGAACAATATATAGAACAAAGATCATACTCGAAGTTCCGATGAGGTTTTTGAGGTATGTGATGTTGATATCCGAGATACAGTTTGTGAGGTTGAGATTTTGGGGGTGACAAGAGTACTGTCGGCGTTGATGATGGTGGTACAGATTATGCTGCTGGTGCTGCTGCTGGTGTTTGTAACCTTCGCACCGTATTTTCTAAAGCCACTACCCGAGCGCGAAGCTCGTTGACTTCTTCTATTATACCGGGATGATTGACGGTTGGAACGAGCGAATGAACAAGATTCGAAATATGGGATAGTATGTAGTCATGACGAGATACTCTAGAAATGAGCGAGAAAATGGTGTTTCGAATAGGTTCGCCGGTAAGTGCTTCAGGTTCATCGTTAAGAGGACAATTTGGTGGATGGAATGGATCACCTTCTTCTTGCCTCCAGAGATTTAGTATATTACGAACCCATCCCCAATTCATCCAGAATAGATGATGGGAAATTGGTTGATCCATTCCGGTGACGCTGTTCTCGGAGCTCGAATGGAAATCCATATCGGCGTAGCTATCGAAGTCGGAGGAATTCGAACTGGATGAAGAATCCATCTTGTATAGTCGGAGAAATGAATTTTTGGTTTGGAATAGATTATAGAAATTGGGTTTGGTACTCTTCAATACATAATTTACATATGTATATATAATACCAAAATCCCGTGAATTACGGAGAATTTTTGAAATACGTCAAACAATGTCTATAGTAACAGATACGCTAAGATATGAATTTTGTCTATACACTATCGATGCACTAAATGCAGTAACACGTATCTAGACTTAAGAATGATAAGCAGGCAGTTTCCTAAGGATGATAAACAGATGATTTCCGACTAGAAATGATAAGCAAAACTTTTGACATGTAGACACGGTCAAAGCCCAGACTCACTAATGCATCCTAACAACTACCAGTTAGACACACTAATGCAAGGCCTGGTTCGCTAAGACCAACGCTCTGATACCACATGTAACGACCTGACCCAATCCATAGGGACGAATACAATAACATATGATAACATTGCGAGGTACCTGACCTCTATATGATACATTTTACAAACGTTGCATTTATTCTTAAAAGGCAATCTATTATTACATCAAAAGTTGACATGTTCGCCTAACACTTCATAATATCCAAATGACCTAATCTGTCATTTACTTAGTAATAGTCTCTAATGATCTTCAATGACTCGAATGCAACGTTCTTGAATCCTGGCTTAAATGGTCCCAAATAGTATCCTTAATATGAGCTAATGCACAGCGGAAGACTTAATTCATACCTGAGAATAACATGCTTTAAAACGTCAACATAAAGTTGGTGAGATATAGGTTTAATGCCGGCAGCAATATATATATATATATATATATATATATATATATATATATATATATATATATATATATATAGACCACAAGATTTCATATGTAAACATTTTAATAAAAATATTCTAAGTGGTTGAGCACTTGGTAACCATACTTAACATTTAATCACGTCGCATATTCCCTTTATTATGAAATCTTACTACACCGTACCAAGTGTAGTCACAAAACGAAGTACTGTGCAACCGTTGAATACTGGTCGTCCAGTCCGGTTGGGGTTGTCAGGCCCGATAGATCTATCAACAGGATTCGCGTTTACAATACCGCTGTAAATATTAGTTACCAAGCTACAGGGAAGTATGCCAGTGGTACAACTCAACGTATAATATATTTTTCAGTTACTTGTGTCCATAACGTAAAACATAAAATACATGTATTCTCATCCCGAAATATTTAGAGTTTAAAAGTGGGACTATATACTCACCTAATGTATTTTGTAGTAAAAATACATATAACATCAGTGAACAAGTGTAGGGTTGGCCTCGGATTCACGAACCTATATAATTTATGTATATATATATATTAACACACATAATTGGAATTAAACGAATTTATATACTATTTGTTATTTTAGTATTAATAATAATTTTAATGATTTAATGATAATAATAATAATAATAATAATAATAATAATAATAATAATAATAATAATAATAATAATAATAATAAAATAGAGTACAACCTTTGAAGATAAGCCCTTTGAAACAAAAAAAAAAAGTTGCCATGAATGAGACTCGAACTCGAGACCCCTCACTAAACCGCATACTCCCTTAACCAATCTGCTACCCGTTACTTTCTGATTTATATCCATAATTTAATCTATATAATTCGTATGTTCCGTTTCCCCTTTCTTCATTCTAATCCGTGATCCTCATCGTTCTTGTTTACATCTCGGCCCAATTAGAAGAGCCAAAACACAAGCCCAACAATCTAATTAATTATACGGCCCACTAATTAAATCTCGGCCCACATTATAAACCAATAGCAGTTCAATTTCCTGATTCGTGTAGTGGGACGGTTTCTTTTAAAAAAAAAATATGGTCCGCTATTTTGTTTGGATACTCAATAGATAATAGACAGATCCCACAAGTTGTCGGCCATAACATAATTTTTTTTAATTAAAAGGCAACCTTATTGCTGTTCACGTTTAACATAAAGTCATCATCCAACTCCATATCATCATTATTCTTTGTCTTAAATGGTAAAAGAAATAATTTAATAGCGATAGCCTGCAAACGGGTTTGCGTAAATTATTCGAAATAGAGAACAAGGAGGCAACAGAAATAAGTAATTGGTGGTGATGATTATCGATTGTGATGGAAGTTATGGTGGTGCGGTTGTTCGTAACAGAGAAGAGAAGAAAGAAAAAAAAAATAAGAATGAAAGAAACATGAAAACGGTTTAGGGTTCTTGATAGTTTTAATGGTGGTTTACGTAGAGAAACATCAACACGTTTAATGGTTTAAAAGGGGTTTGAACGACACTGGAAGTATATCGTAACAGTAATAGTAAGCGATTAAAGATGGTGGTTTGAAGGTTTACCACGACAGAAGAAAAATAATAAAAAAAAAAAAAATATGAAGTGAGGTGATTAAGGTGGTAATATGGATTAGAGAAGTAGATGGTGGCGGTTATTGTGGTGATTGTCGATCTTAGATTACAAAAGAGAGTGAGAAGAATGGTTCCTATGTGAGGGTGATAGGGTTTCGGTGGTGGTGAGGGTTCCTCATTAAAGATGATGGTGGAAGGGTTTAGTGGTTTGTGGTGGTGATGGCGATGATTATGGTTTTGGTGGTCATCGATCTAGAGAGAGAGATGGATGAGTGATGGGTTAAGGTGGTAGTTCGTGGTTAGGAAAGATGGAGGTCACGGTGGTGTGTGGTGATGATGGAAGAGCGTGTAGCAGGGAAGACAAGTTAAGGTGATGGTTTACGTGGGTACAACAAAACGATAAACATATATATAAAGGTGGTGGTTCTAGAGGTGGTTCCATGGTGAGGTTGTAGTGATGGGTGACGGTTTGGTAACAGACACATGAAGAGCAGGTGGTGATCGAAGAAGGTGAAGTTAATGGTGGTTTGATGATGTTTAAACCGAAATGATTCGTAGGAGCTGCAGTATCTTCGATTGATGATGGTGAGGTTCAATGAGAAGGGAAGTCAGTGTTTGATAACCGATCTCAAACAAAAATCGTTGGTTTTAAAGAGCTTGAGGTCCCCAGCATATATTCCATCAGGAATGAAACAATAGGATAAAAATAAAACTTTCATTTCAACTTTCAACAATTTTGGCATGTATATACGAATTGAAATCGATTGTTAGTCAGATTATAGACAGAAAGGACAATTATCTACAATGTCTTGAAAATGATTTGTGGCAAAAATACTTAATTAACTCATATTTATTTATATAAATCGTATTTATATACATATATATATATATATATATATATATATATATATATATATATATATATATATTTTTTATGTAATTATATATATGAACTTGTATTTTGTAATTATATAGTAATTGTATAAATTTTAACATCTAGTATTAATAATAATACAATTAATAATAATGATATTTATAAGAGTAATAATAATGATAATTATATGTTTAACAATAATAATAATAATAATTCTATTATTAATGATAGTAATAAAATTTTAGTTATAATAATATTGATATTATTAATGATAATAATAATATTAATAAATATAATGTAATGACTTGTACATATCTAGTTCTTATATATACATTTATATTTATATATACCTATTTACTTATCTAGTTACATACAACTGTTCGTGAATCGCCAGGCATGGTCAAAGGGTAACAGATTTTCCAAATATAGATTTCAAACTTTCTAGACTCAATATTACAGATTTTACTTATCGTGTCGGAAATATATAAAGATAAATGTTCAAATTTGGTCGGAAATTTCCGGGTCATTACAAAAAACACCTACAAGTTCTATACAAACACTTTCATTCTTCAATTTTCTTCATCTAATTGATCTCTCTCAAGTTCCATCTTCAAGTTCTAAGTGTTCTTCATAAATTCTACAAGTTCTAGTTTCATAAAATCAAGAATACTTCCAAGTTTACTAGCTCACTTCCAATCTTGTAAAGTGATCATCCAACCTCAAGAAATTCTTTTTGTTTATAGTAATATATCATTCTAAATCAAGGTAATACTCATATACAAACTTTGATTCAATTCCTATAACTATAACTATCTTAATTCGAGTGATAATCTTAATTGAACTTATTTTCGTGTCATGATTCTACTTCAAGAACTTTCAAGCAATCCAAGATCCTTTGAAGCTAGATCACTTCTTGTCACTTCCAGTAGGTTTACCTACTAAACTTGAAGTAGTAATGATGTTCATAACATCATTCGATTCATACATATAAAACTATCTTATTCAAAGATTTGAACATGTAATCACTAGAACATAGTTTAGTTAATTCTAAACTTGTTCGCAAACAAAAGTTAATCCTTCTAACTTGACTTTTAAAATCAACTAATCACATGTTATATATCTTTATCATATGCTAACTTAATGATTTAAAACCGGAAAACATGAAAAACACCGTAAAACCGGATATACGCCGTCGTAGTAACACCGCGGGCTGTTTTGGGTTAGTTAATTAAAAACTATGATAAACTTTGATTTAAAAGTTGTTCTTCTGGGAAAATGATTTTTCTTATGAACAAGAAACTATATCCAAAAATCATGGTAAAACTCAAAGTGGAAGTATGTTTTTCAAAATGGTCATCAAGACGTCGTTCTTTCGACTGAAATGACTACCTCTTAAAAAACGACTTGTAACTTATATTTTCGACAATAAACCTATACTTTTTCTGTTTAGATTCATAAAATAGAGTTCAATATGAAATCATAGCAATTTGATTCACTCAAATCGGATTTAAAACGAAGAAGTTATGGGTAAAACAAGATTGGATTTTTTTTTTGATTGTTGTAGCTACGGGAAATATTGTAACAATTCTATGCAAATCATATCCTAGCTAACTTATATTGTATTATACATGTATTCTAATGTAATCTTGGGATACCATAGACACGTATGCAAATGTTTTGACATATCATATCGACCCATGTATATATATTATTTGGAACAACCATAGACACTCTATATGCAGTAATGTTGGAGTTAGCTATACAGGGTTGAGGTTGATTCCAAAAATATATATACTTTGAGTTGTGATCTAGCCTGAGATGTGTAGTGGATTGATTCAAGATAATATATATCGATTTATTTCTGTACATCTAATTGTGGACAACTAGTTGTAGGTTACTAACGAGGACAACTGACTTAATAAACTTAAAACATTAAAATGTATTAAAAATGGTGTAAATATATTTTGAACATACTTTGATATATATGTACATATTTGTTATAGGTTCGTGAATCGACCAGTGCCCAAGTCTTACTTCCCGACGAAGTAAAAATCTGTGAAAGTGAGTTATAGTCCCACTTTTAAAATCTAATATTTTGGGATGAGAATACATGCAGTTTTATAAATGCTTTACGAAATAGACACAAGTAAATGAAACTGCATTATATGGGTGAATGATCGAAGCCGAATATGCCACTTTTGCTTGGTAGCCTAAGAATTAGTAAACCGATCTACTAATTGACGCGAATCCTAAAGATAGATCTATTGGGCCTAACGAACCCCATCCAAAGTACCGGATGCTTTAGTACTTCGATGTTTTTTTTATCATGTCCGAAGGATTTTCCGGAATGATAGGGGATATTCTTATATGCATCTTATTAATGTCGGTGTAGTGACCCGGAAATTTCCGACCAAATTTAAATTTAATATTTATAGGTTTTCGACACGATAAGCAAACACGTTAAGCAAAGTCTGTAATGTTGGGTCTCGAAAATCTTGGAACTATGTTCAAATAACCAATTACCCTCTGACTGTGCCAGATGATTCACGAACCATTGTGTATATATAAACATGTATATATATATATATATATATATATATATATATATATATATATATATATATATATATATATATATATATATATATATATATATTAAGTTAAATTAATATAATACCATTTAATCATTTGAAAGTAAAAATGTAGAGTAATATACTAAAATAATTATGATGTAAATAAAATAAGTATATATATATATATATATATATATATATATATATATATATATATATATATATAAATTCTATATACAAATAGTATAATATGTATGTTGTAATATATATATAAATATATATAAATATTCAAATATCCAAATATGTTATAGAATGAGTATTACGAAAGTAATAAAATGAAAAGTTAATACATTATATGAAATTACAAGTTAAAGTAAAATGGCTATAGTAATATTAATATTTACTTTCAATATTAATATCAACATATATATTATTAATATTATTATTTTAAAGACATAACATATAAAAAGAAAGTTGATATAAATTGATATATTATTATTACTTATTATTATTATCCTTATTAGTTAGCATTATTATTATTATCAATAATAATGTTATATTTTTTTTATTATTATTATTATGTTTACTTATTATTATTATTATTAATATTAGTATGACTATTAATAATATTAATAGTATTATTATTATTAATATATTTATTAATTATTATTATTAATTATTTATAAAATAAAGACAATATGTACATGATAGCTGTAATCGATTCCCACCTGCTCCCTTTAAGTTTTTCTGTTAACTTGTGTGTATATGTAAATTCCATATCCATACAAAACAATAAATTCAATCGATGTCAGACTCAAAAATGATTCAATTGCTTCATTTTCAATCTCAAATATCACACACAAATATTGTAATCTGGCAAATTAAACAGATAAAATATATATATATATATATACATATATATATATATATATATATATATATATATATATATATATATATATATATATATATATATATATATATATATATATATATATGTTGCAAAGAAAACCCGTCAGGTACCTGTTCTTCATTTTTTTTTATCATATTTCGATTTTGAGCGAGTTTTAAAAATCTAACAATGTAATCATGTTAGGAATCACATACTCAAACTTCCTGTAAAGTTGCAAGTTTCAATTCTTGCTAACGAATTCAGAATTTGAAGTCAAAGTTTTGGTTTTGGAAAGTCAACTAATGTTCTTGAATCAAATTCGAGTTCGTTTTTATGTTTATGATTCAATTGATGTTTGGGAAAGTTTATATGAGTGATTTACAACCTATTTCATGTTGTGATATTTTTCTAAAATGAATTAAAAATCGAAAACCAAATTTTTTTTTTATTTATGCAGCGACTGCTGCAACAGTAGTATTTTTTATTTTTATTTTATCAAATTAAATCACATATAGTCATTTCTATGCTGGTCTTTGTATTCCAAAACCGATGTTATAATCGTTAACAAAACTTAGTATAGTGTTAGTCGACTTGCATTCAAGAGAAGGAGAAGAAGGAGTTGGAAACAGATAACTAGAGGTTAAATAAATAAATGATTCGTATACATTCAGAAAGATAGACTTGGAATAATGGTAGAGGGTATTAGAGTGCGAACGGGAGGTTGCAGGTTCGAGTCCCGTCTGGGGCATTTATTTTTAGAAAAACCTTGAGGTAGTTTCTTGTTCTTTTAAAAATCATTATTATTATTGTTATTTTATTGTTATTGATATTACTGATTACTATTATTATTATTTGTTATTATTGTTAGTATTATTATTATTAGTGTTATTACTTACGATAAACATTATTATTATTAATCATTGTTATTATTACTAATATTACAATTATTATCATTATTAGTAATATCACTAAATATTATTATTATTGTTATCGTTATTATTAATTTTATAAGACTACTACTAATATAAGTATTACTATTATTAATATGGTTAGGATTAGGATTATTATTATTGTTATTATAAAAACCATACAAATTATTATTATTTTTCACTAATATTAGTACTAATATCAGTTTTGTAATTATTAGTTTTACTATTGCCATTAATGACATAAGTATCGATTTTAACGAATATCGTTATTATTATTAGTATTATTGATATTAAGAAATTTATTATTATTAGTAAATCATTATTATCAAAACTACTATTTTTGTTACAGATAAATATTTTGTACCTAAAAATATACTTAATACATATATTGTAATTATATTAATAGTTTATATACCTACATATCAAACATAATAACATTATTTATATAAACACTCATATATAACAAACTAATGATATTCTTATATAATTCTAACCATATATATATATATATATATATATATATATAGGGATATAATAATATAACTAAATATATAAATATTAAACATTTTCAATATATACACAAACTAAATAAGTACAATATATAATTTAAGATATAATATATAAACTTGTTCAATTGCGGTTATCCATATTAATATATATATATACAAATGATATAGGTTCGTGAATCCGAGGCCAACCCTGCATTGTTTAGTTGTTCAATGTCGTCATATGTATTTTTACTACAAAATACATTAGGTGAGTTTCATTTGCCTTTTTACCCTTTATATTTTTGGGCTGAGAATACATGCGCAATTTTTATAAATGTTTTATGAAATAGACACAAGTAATCGAAACTACATTATATGGTTGAATTATTGAAATCGAATATGCCCCTTTTTATTAAGTCTGGTAATCTAAGAATTAGGGAACAGACACCCTAATTGACGCGAATCCTAAAGATAGATCTATGGGCCTGAAGAACCCCATCCAAAGTACCGGATGCTTTAGTACTTCGATTTTGTTTTATATCATGTCCGAAGGGTTTCCCGGAATGATAGGGGATATTCTTATATATGCATCTTGTTAATGTCGATTACAAGGTGTTCAATCCATATGAATGATATTTTTGTCTCTATGTATGGGACGTATGTTTATTAGAAATGGAAATATGAAATCTTGTGTTCTATTGAAATTATGAAATGGTTATTTATGATAAACTAATGAACTCACCAACCTTTTGGTTGACACTTGAAAGCATGTTTAATCTCAGGTACGAAAGAAATCTTCCGCTGTGCATATGCTAATTTTAGAGATATTACTTGAAGTCATTCATGACATATTTCAAAAGACGTTGCATTGGAGTCATTGAGTTCATCAAGATTAATATTAAGTCGTTGATAGTTTGATATTTATGAAATGGGATGCATGCCTGTCAACTTTCGATGTAATGAAAGTTTGTCTTTTAAAAACGAATGCAATGTTTGTAAAATGTATCATATAGTGGTCAAGTACCTCGCGATGTAATCAACTATTGTGAATCGTTTATAATCGATATGGACTTCGTTCAGATAGATTAGAACGGGTCATGAAAGTTGGTATCAGAGAGGTGGTCTTAGCGAACTAGGACTGCATTAGTGTGTATAACTAATAAGTCGTTAGGATGCATTAGTGAGTCTGGACTTCGACCGTGTCTGCATGTTAAAATTTTGCTTATCATTTTTGTCAGAAATCATCAGTTTATCATTCTTAGGAAATTACCTTCTTATCATTCTTAGTCTAGACACATCTTACTGCAATGATTACATGAATAGTGTATAGACAAAATTCATATCTTAGCATATCTACTAATACATATCTTAGCGTATCTGTCACTGTAGACTTTTTCTGACACGTTTCCTTAATTTTCTCCGTAATTCACGGGACCTTTGAATGCATGTAAAGATATTCTTTATATAATTAGAATATCATTCGATATTCGAAAATCATTTCATATCAAAACCCTTTAACTGGTCGTGAGAGATAGATCCTACACCTAGCTTAGATTCCAATAGTTCCGGAAGCGATTTCGAGATGTATATTGAAGCAGACTCCGAAGTCAATGAACCAGAAGTGCCTCAACCATTTAGATATTTTTCTTTCTGGAAGAGATGGGGGTGGGTCAGAGACTTACTCACTCGATGGAGAAATGAAGAAGGCGAGCCCTACCGCGAACCAAACTTACCTCATAACATCGGGGAAAACGATGTATTCACCGGTGAACCTATGCGCAACACTGTATATTCACCCTTTTTGCTAAAGTTTTCCACCTCGAAGGTCACGTTACTGCAATCTCAAAAAATATTCAACCTTTACTTCCGAATACCAATCAAAGGGGAATATTAGAAGAAGTTAGGGAACTTCGAATTGATAATCAAGATCTATCGAATCAGATGAGTGGATGGATAGAAATGATAGAGGGTAGGATAGAAAACCTGACAAGAATGGTGCGTGATCTACAAGCTATACTTACTACACCAACATCATCACCAACCTCAACACCAACAACACTTGTAGCACCTACAGCAACAGTACCACCATCAGCAGCACTAGCAGCATAACCAGTACCAACAACAACAACATCATCACACGTCTCAACCTCACAATCTATACCTCAAGCATAATCATCGTTCTATGAATCGTTCTACATAAACTATCTTCTTCCTTCATGGCGATTACGTAATCCCTAATGTTTTAGATATTATGTACTCTAGTTCTAGCCGTAAACCTAATGAGTTTAATATCGCATTAACTCATTAAATCCATGATTACGTCTGAAGAAAATATATATGTATATATATTGTTTCATAAAGATTGTAATTAAAAATTCTTTCGTACAAACTGTTAATGGTGAAAATATTTTAACGGGTAGGTAATACTCGAGGAATATTTAGATTTCACATTAATAAGTTACATTGTACATTCTTCGAATTTGATTCAACGATCATTTACTATCCTATTTACAACCACCAATATACGTATTCGTTCACCAAAGAATAACTAATTTCATTCAAATTCAATTTCATATTTGGATTTTGATCTATCAGGATTCAACAAGTGGCATAATGAAGAAATAATGGACACAATAAAAATTGATTAGAAACAGACTAATTAATAATATGAAATTTTGTTAAGAAACCACGCTAACAAAATCCTAGCTAACTGTTCCTAGCTAACTGTTAATTCCGTATTACATTTTATATTATCGCAATTTATTTATCGTAGTTTATTTATCGCAATTTATATTCTCGCAATTTTATTTATCGTCATTTAATTTCTGTTATTTATTTTACGCACTTTAAATATCGGGACACGTATACAAGGTTTTGACATATCATATCGACCCATCTATATATATTATTTAGAATAACCCTAGACACTCTATATGCAGTAATGCAGGAGTTAGCTATACAGGGTTGAGGTTGATTATACAATAATATATATAGTTTGAGTTGTGATCGAGTCTGAGACGTATACGGGTCACGACACGTATTAATTAATTCGAATATTATATATTAAGCTATATATGAATTATTGGACTGTTAATTGTGGACTATCAACTGTGGACTGCAGACATTGGACAATTAAAATGAATTAAAATATTGATTATAAAATATGAAACTAAACAATTCTTCAAGTTTGCCACTTGATTACATCTTAAACCTCATTTTTATCTTGACGATTACAATCTGCGATTCAAACCTTTCATGATTCTTGAAAAACACCTCAATTGAGAGGATGAACCAACCGCACTTCATCTATGGAAGAAAAGATTTATGCATATAATTATGCACATGAAAACTTCCGGAACCTAAGTAAAAGTTTAACACGTGTCTGTGTTAGCTCCTTTAGCATTGTTATTACCGAAAATAACATTGCAACTCTTTTTCAAATTAGCCAATTTTATCACAGCTTCAATAAATCAACTTCGACTTCCATTCGAATTAGCCTTATTATAACCTCGATATATAAGTTTGCCTGACGTCATCGTTACCGGAGAAACGCTTATATTTCACCACATTAGCAGTAAAATTACCAGCAACTTCAATGAATTTGGACTTTCCGAAAAATCATTATATTCATTGAAACCCCATCGTGTATTTATCTATACCCTGTAACAATAATTGCCATACCAATTACCGGGAATTAGCAAATCTGTATTGTGAGTCACGCAATGTTTCCACATCAACAGTTATATGTATCCATATAACATTACTCTCTTAGAACTATGATCTTTCATTCTGAAATTCTGAAAGGAACCCAGTCTGTGAATTAATGCTCTGACTTTTGAAAAGTTGAATGAAGCAACAAAAACTGTAAACGATCTTAACAGCCAGAAGTTTGATAATAAAGAATAGTATGTTGGAAAAGCTCAGAAAAGTTGGAACTGGAAAACGGATTGAGCTAACTACGAAGGAGGCCAAGGACAAATACAAGGACCAAACTCTATATTCAAAGAATCCAGATAATTCTATATCCAATGAAATCTTTAGAGAAAACCTTGCTCTATACTCATATTAAATCTTGTGAAAAAACCTTTCTTCATCAACCTTCGATCTTAGAAATTCTGAAAATATCATCATAAATATCTTCGATATTTCTGAGGATATTTTCATAACTCTACTTATCTGAAATTAGTTATCTCTTTGTGCTATCTGTGTTACATCATAAAAGAAACTATTTTAGTTTTTAAATTCTAAAACCTTCGAGTTTAAAATATGAATGATTTTGAAGTAGTGTTGGAAACTGAAGTATGAGTTAGTATAATATAATGACACTTGATCAACGTGATTATATTACAGTAAGTCATGCTAAGTTTCTAAATGAAACGTGATGATTCACAGATCATAACGTCATCATGTGCTAGGCTACACGACTCTTGCATTCTGTTTAATCTATACACATATCAAAAACATGTTTTTCTTGATAGTCCTATCTTTCCCTAGAATTCTGGTAATTTGAAAAGTCATATTATGCTATTACTGTTTCTTTCCTAGAACATTAACAATGTTCATTCTGAAATTCATATCTGCGAATTCTGGACCATTACAAGCGGTGCTTAATCACAAGAAGAAGAAACGAAGGGACAAAACTCCGAAATAGAAATTGGGGTATAAATCATAGCAACTAAAAGAGAGCATTAACTAGAATGATAATGATTATAGAAGACGGAAGCAGGGACTCCGAAATATAAGAGAGAATATAAAGCCCGATAACAACACATAAATTACAAAACCGTGGATATTAATACTAATGGCAATATAAAGACACGGTATAATTACAAATAATATCACCCAAGGTAATAGTAGAAGTAAACAGATTTTTTCTGGTGGATGAATGTAAAGAAGGATGACAGAAATGATAATTAGGAAAATATCAGGGATTAGAACGGGAATTAAGCATTTTCATGATCTTTTGGATGTATGAACTAAGAAAAAAAAGTATAGGAATGGTGAGGATAATGGAACGGAAGAGTTTAATTTATAGTGGAAATATCAGACAGAGTAATCGAGGCATATCATCGTATTTAATTATAGAGATCTTAATTTCCTTACTCGCCGAAGAATCAAATCTTTTAGATTTCGAAGATTTTCTTTAAATCCCTTGAATTCCGGAATTCAACCAAGTCAACGTCAAAAGCTAAGACGCACCTTATCTTCTAAATTCCACCGTGATTACTTCAAAAGTTAAATCTCTATCTCAATCTGTTGTGACAGCTTCATTCGTACGCTTCACCAAATCGAATTGTTTTACCTATATTAGTCAATAATAATGATAAAACTCCATTCATCAACTCATATTTGTCATGAGAACATTATTATTGTTAGCCATGACAACCTCACTCAAATTTCGGGACGAAATTTCTTTAACGGGTAGGTAATGTAGTGACCCGAAAATTTTAGACCAAATTTAAATTTAATATTTATATGTTTCTGACACGATAAGCAAACACGATAAGCAAAGTCTGTAATGTTGGGTCTCGAAAATCTTGGAACTATGTTCAAATAACCAATTACCCTCTGACTGTGCCCGATGATTCACGAACCATTGTGTATATATAAACATGTAAATAGATACATATATATATATATATATATATATATATATATATATATATATATATATATATATATATATATATATATATATATATATATATATATATAAAATTATAAGTGTATATATTAAGTTAAATTAATATAATACCATTTAATCATTTGAAAGTAAAAATGTAGAGTAATATACTAAAATAATTATGATGTAAATAAAATAAGTATATATAAATATATATATAAATTCTATATACAAATAGTATAATATGTATGTTGTAATATATATATATATATATATATATAAATATATATAAATATTCAAATATCCAAATATGTTATAGAATGAGTATTACGAAAGTAATAAAATGAAAAGTTAATACATTATATGAAATTACAAGTTAAAGTAAAATGGCTATAGTAATATTAATATTTACTTTCAATATTAATATCAGCATATATATTATTAATATTATTATTTTAAAGACATAACATATAAATAAGAAAGTTGATATAAATTAATATATTATTATTACTTATTGTTATTATCCTTATTAGTTAGCATTATTATTATTATCAATAATAATGTTATATTTATTATTATTATTATTATTATTATTATTATGTTTACTTATTATTATTATTAATGTTTCTATTATTATTATTAATATTAGTATGACTATTAATAATATTAATAGTATTATTATTATTAATATATTTATTAATTATTTATAAAATAAAGACAATATGTACATGATAGCTGTAATCGATTCCCACCTGCTCCCTTTAAATTTTTCTGTTAACTTGTGTGTATATGTAAATTCCATATCCATACAAAACAATAAATTCAATCTATGTCAGACTAAAAAATGATTCAATTGCTTCATTTTCAATCTCAAATATCACACACAAATATTGTATTCTGGCGAATTAAACAGATAATATATATATATATATATATATATATATATATATATATATATATATATATATATATATATATATATATATATATATGTTGCAAAGAAAACCCGTCAGGTACCTGTTCTTCATTTTTTTTATCATATTTTGATTTGGAGCGAGTTTTAAAAATCTAACAATGTAATCATGTTAGGAATCACATACTCAAACTTCCTATAAAGTTGCAAGTTTCAATTCTTGCTAACGAATTCAGAATTCGAAGTCAAAGTTTTGGTTTTGGAAAGTCAACTAATGTTCTTGAATCAAATTCGAGTTCGTTTTTATGTTTATGATTCAATTGATGTTTGGGAAAGTTTCTATGAGTGATTTACAACCTATTTCGTGTTGTAATATTTTTCTAAAACGAATTAAAAATCGAAAACCAAATTTTTTTTTATTTATGCAGCGACTGCTGCAATAGCATTATTTGTTATTTATTTTTTTTTATCAAAGTAAATCTCATTTAGTCATTTCTACGCTGGTCTTTGTATTCCAAAACCGATGTTATAATCGTTAACAAAACTTAGTATAGTGTTAGTCAACTTGCATTCAAGAGAAGGAGAAGAAGGAGTTGGAAACAGATAACTAGAGGTTAAATAAATAAATGATTCGTATACATTCAGAAAGACAGACTTGGAATAATGGTAGAGGGTGTTAGAGTGCGAACGGGAGGTTGCAGGTTCGAGTCCCGTCTGGGGCGTTTATTTTTAGAAAAACCTTGAGGTAGTTTCTTGTTCTATTAAAAATCATTATTATTATTGTTATTTTATTGTTATTGATATTACTGATTACTATTATTATTATTTGTTATTATTGTTAGTATTATTATTATTAGTGTTATTACTTATGATAAACATTATTATTATTAATCATTATTATTATTACTAATATTACAATTATTATCATTATTAGTAATATCACTAAATATTATTATTATTGTTATCGTTATTATTAATTTTATAAGACTACTACTAATATAAGTATTACTATTATTAATATGGTTAGGATTAGGATTATTATTATTGTTATTATAAAAACCATACAAATTATTATTATTTTTCACTAATATTAGTACTAATATCAGTTTTGTAATTATTAGTTTTACTATTACCATTAATGACATAAGTATCGATTTTAACGAATATCGTTATTATTATTAGTATTATTGATATTAAGAAATTTATTATTATTAGTAAATCATTATTATCAAAACTACTATTTTTGTTACAGATAAATATTTTGTACCTAAAAATACACTTAATACATATATTGTAATTATATTAATAGTTTATATACCTACTTATCAAACATAATAACATTATTTATATAAACACTCATATATAACAAACTAATGATATTCTTATATAATTCTAACCATATATATATATATATATATATATATATATATATATATATATATATATATATATATATATATATATATATATATATATATATATATATATAGGGATATAATAATATAACTAAATATATAAATATTAAACATTTTCAATATATACACAAACTAAATAAGTACAATATATAATTTAAGATATAATATATAAACTTGTTCAATTGCGGTTATCCATATTAATATATATATATACAAATGATATAGGTTCGTGAATCCGAGGCCAACCCTGCATTGTTTAGTTGTTTAATGTCGTCATATGTATTTTTACTACAAAATACATTAGGTGAGTTTCATTTGCCTTTTTACCCTTTATATTTTTGGGCTGAGAATACATGCGCAATTTTTATAAATGTTTTATGAAATAGACACAAGTAATCGAAACTACATTATATGGTTGAATTATTGAAATCGAATATGCCCCTTTTTATTAAGTCTGGTAATCTAAGAATTAGGGAACAGACACCCTAATTGATGCGAATCCTAAAGATAGATCTATGGGCCTGAAGAACCCCATCCAAAGTACCGGATGCTTTAGTACTTCGATTTTGTTTTATATCATGTCCGAAGGGTTTCCCGGAATGATAGGGGATATTCTTATATATGCATCTTGTTAATGTCGATTACCAGGTGTTCAATCCATATGAATGATATTTTTGTCTCTATGTATGGGACGTATGTTTATTAGAAATGGAAATATGAAATCTTGTGTTCTATTAAAATTATGAAATGGTTATTTATGATAAACTAATGAACTAACCAACCTTTTGGTTAACACTTGAAAGAATGTTTAATCTCAGGTATGAAAGAAATCTTCCGCTGTGCATATGCTCATTTTAGAGATATTACTTGAAGTCATTCATGACATATTTCAAAAGACGTTGCATTCGAGTCATTGAGTTCATCAAGATTAATATTAAGTCGTTGATAGTTTGATATTTATGAAATGGGATGCATGCCTGTCAACTTTCGATGTAATGAAAGTCTGTCTTTTAAAAACGAATGTAATGTTTGTAAAATGTATCATATAGAGGTCAAGTACCTAGCGATGTAATCAACTATTGTGAATCGTTTATAATCGATATGGACTTCATTCTGATGGATTAGAACGGGTCATGAAAGTCGGTTACCAGGTGTTCACCATATGAATGAATTTTATCTCTATGTATGGGATGTATATTGAAATATGAAATCTTGTGGTCTATTATTATGATTTGATAATATATAGGTTAAACCTATAACTCACCAACATTTTTGTTGGCATTTTAAGCATTTTTATTCTCAGGTGATTATTAAGAGCTTCCGCTGTTGCATGCTAAAATAAGGACAAGATTTTGAGTCCATGCTTGTATGATATTATGTAAAAACTGCATTCAAGAAACTTATTTTTGATGTAATATATTCTTATTGTAAACCATTATGTAATGGTCGTGTGTAAACGGCATATTTTAGATTATCATTATTTGATAATCTACGTAATGCTTTTTAAACCTTTATCGATAAAATAAAGGTTACGGTTGTTTTAAAAATGAATGCAGTCTTTGAAAAACGTCTCATATAGAGGTCAAAACCTCGCGACAAAATCAATTAATATGGAACATTTATAATGAATATGAACGGGACATTTCAGAACGGATATGTGTATCTGTGAATGTAAGTAGGATAGTAAATGACTGTTGAATCAGCTTCGACGAATATACAGTGTAACTTATTAAGGTGAAATCTAAATATTCCTCGGGTATTACCTACCTGTTAAAATATTTTCACCATTAACAGTTTGTACAAAAGAATTTTTAATTACAATCTTTATGAAAACATATATACGTATATATTTTCTTCAGATGTAATCATGAATTTAATGAGTTAATATAATATTAATCTCATTTGATTTACCATTAGAACTAGAATACATAATCTCTAAAACATTAGAGATTACATAATCGCCATGAAGAACGAAGATAATCGATGTAGAACGATGATTATACCTGACGTACAGAATGAGATGTTGAGGCATGTGATGTTGTTGTTGGTGGTACTGGTATTGCCAGTGCTGTTGCTGAATCTGGTAGGTTTTGTACTACATTTTTCAAATTGATTACTCGAGCGCGAAGCTCGTTGACTTCTTCCATTATTCTCGTATGATTGACAGTCGGAACATGTAGATGAATAAGGTTTAGAATTTTAGATAGAATATAATCGTGGTGAGATACTCTGGAAATGAGTGTGAAAATGGTGTTTCGAATGGGTTCGCCGGTAAGTGCTTCAGGTTCTTTATCAAGAGTGCAGGTTGGTGGGTGGAAAGGATCGCATTCTTCTCGTCTCCATCAGTTAATTAGGCTACGAACCCATCAAATGAATTGGTTGATTCATTCTGGTGACACTACTTTCGGAGCTTAGGTGAAACTCCATATCGGAATAGCTGTCGAAATCTGAGGGATTCGAACTGGTTGCGAGTTCCATCTCGTACGATAGAGTAAAGGATTTTCGATAAGAAATAGATTATAGGATGTAGATTAGTACCCAGCAATACATAATTTACATATGCATATATAATACTAAAATCCCATAAGTTACGGAAGAATCTACGGAAGCTGTCAGGCAAAGGTAACAATAACAGATACGCTAAGATATGAATTTATCTATACACTATCTATGCAATAGAGGCAGTAAGACATGTCTAGACTTTAAGGATGATAAGCAAATAATTTTTGACACGAAATGATAAGCAAAACATTTGACATGCAGACACGGTCGAAGTCCAGACTCACTAATGCATCTAAACAACTATCAGTTAGACACACTAATGCAAGACCTGGTTCGCTAAGACCACCGCTCTGATACCACCTATAACGACCCGTCTTAATACATCTGGACGAATACATTACATTTGGTTACATCACGAGGTACTTGACCTCTATATGATACATTTTACAAACATTGCATTCGTATTTAAAAGACAAACTTTCATTACATCGACAGTTGACGGCATGCATACCATTTCTGAATATATTCAATATATAATTGACTTAATAATAATCTTGTTGATCTCAATGACTCGAATGCAACGTCTTTTGAAATATGTCATGAATGACTCCAAGTAATATTTCTAATATGAGCAAATGCACAGCGGAAGATTTCTTTCATACCTGAGAATAAACATGCTTTAAAGTGTCAACCAAAAGGTTGATGAGTTCATTAGTTTAACATAAATAATCATTTCCATCATTTTAATAGACCACAAGATTTTCATTTTCAGTTCTCATAAATATACGTCCCATGCATAGAGACAAAAATAATCATTCATATAGTGAACACCTGGTAACCGACATTAACAAGATGCATATAAGAATATCCCCTATCATTCCAGGACTCCCTTTGGACATGATAAATTCGAAGTACTAAAGCATCCGGTACTTTGGATGGGGCTTGTTGGGCCCGATAGATCTATCTTTAGTATTCGCGTCAATTAGGGTGTCTGTTCCCTAATTCTTAGATTACCAGACTAAAAAGGGGAATATTCGATTTCGATCATTCAACCATATAATGTAGTTTCAATTACTTGTGTCTATTTCGTAAAACAGTTATAAAAGCAGCGCATGTATTCTCAGTCCCAAAAATATATATTGCAAAAGCATTTAAAAAGGGAGAAAATGAAACTCACCAAATGTATTTTGTAGTAAAAATACATATGACTATATTGAACAACGCAGGGTTGGCCTCGGATTCACGAACCTATATCATTTATATATTTATTAATATACATAATTGTAATCGAACAAATATATATGTATTTATTATTAGTGATATAATTTTTATCTTAATAACCTATATATGTCATTTTATATATATATTAAGCAAATAACCATATTTATATAGTTAAGTTTGTATTAAATATATATGCATATATAATTATATATCTATATTTATTTTATAATTATCTTTTGTTTGTTAACTTAATGATAATAGTAATAACAATAATACTAATAATGATAATAATGATAATATTGATAATAATTTTAATTATAAAAATGATACTTTTGCTGCTATTACTAGTTAGATTAACATTTTTAATAATTATATAGTAATAATGTTGCTCATGATAATATTAATAGTAATACTTATAATAATTTGTTATCATTAATAATAATACATAATGATAATGCTAATATTTTTTAAATGGTAATACTTATACTAATGGTAATACTAATAATAACAATAATCTTACTAATAACACAATTGATAATGATAATTTTTAATAATAATGATACTAATAATATTATTATCAATAATAATGATAGTAATAATGATAGTAATATTATTAATAATGATATAATAATAATGGATTTAATACTAATTCTTATATTCATACAAAACATATTAATACAACTAATGTTTAAAGTTATTACTAGTCTTAATAATAATGATAATAATAATTTTACTCATTTTTAATGATAATAATATTCATAATATTAATGTTAACATTAACTGTAATTAACATAATTATAAACTTAATCATAATAACTAATAATAACAATAATAATCACAATAATAAAAAATAATAAACATAATAATATTTAATGATAATGAAAATAATAATAATGATAATAATGAAAATGAAAAATATAAGTATGAATACCCTTTTGAAAGCTGATCTAAAAATAAATGCCCTGGACCAGGCTCGAACCCCCGACTTCTCGCACACCCAACAACATCCTCTAACCATTCCTGCAATTCTGTCTTTCTGAATTATATCCTACACCATTCTATATAACACGCGTTTCTGTTTCAAATTCTTCTTCTTCTCCCTTAATAACCAGTCGATCAAAAGAAAATCCAACCATAACTCATTTAATTCAGATATGTATAAATTATTCAATACGCCTCTTAAATACTCCCGTATAGATAATTGAATTAATAGGATAAAATAAAAAAAATTAACAGAAAGAAACTAAAATAATTCTGCTGTGTTCGACGCAACAAAGCAAAAAAATAATAATAATTTTGATTGAAATAAAGAGAACATTTTAGATTAAACTTATAACATAAAATAGATTGTAATTCACTCCTTGAAACTATTGAAATCATTAATTGCAGTTAATTTGCAACAACAAACTCGAATTTTCTTCAAGAACCAATTCGTTGACTTTTTGAAAATTACCTTTGACTTCAAAATTATTACTTGATTCTGAAAATTAATGCTTGAAACCTTGCAGATAGTTTGGAAACACAATTCCTAACAACTTGGAATTTATACATTTTGTAATTTGATAAGAAATCAATTTTACAAACATTTTGGAATTTATACATTTTGACCTCTATATGATACATTTTACAAACATTGCATTCGTATTTAAAAGACAAACTTTCATTACATCGACAGTTGACGGCATGCATACCATTTCTGAATATATTCAATATATAATTGACTTAATAATAATCTTATTGATCTCAATGACTCGAATGCAACGTCTTTTGAAATATGTCATGAATGACTCCAAGTAATATTTCTAATATGAGCAAATGCACAGCGGAAGATTTCTTTCATACCTGAGAATAAACATGCTTTAAAGTGTCAACCAAAAGGTTGATAAGTTCATTAGTTTAACATAAATAATCATTTCCATCATTTTAATAGACCACAAGATTTTCATTTTCAGTTCTCATAAATATACGTCCCATGCATAGAGACAAAAATAATCATTCATATGGTGAGCACCTGGTAACCGACATTAACAAGATGCATATAAGAATATCCCCTATCATTCCAGGACTCCCTTCGGACATGATAAATTCGAAGTACTAAAGCATCCAGTACTTTGGATGGGGCTTGTTGGGCCCGATAGATCTATCTCAGTCCCAAAAATATATATTGCAAAAGCATTTAAAAAGGGAGAAAATGAAACTCACCTAATGTATTTTGTAGTAAAAATACATATGACTATATTGAACAACGCAGGGTTGGCCTCGGATTCACGAACCTATATCATTTATATATTTATTAATATACATAATTGTAATCGAACAAATATATATGTATTTATTATTAGTGATATAATTTTTATCTTAATAACCTATATATGTCATTTTATATATATATTAAGCAAATAACCATATTTATATAGTTAAGTTTGTATTAAATATATATGCATATATAATTATATATCTATATTTATTTTATAATTATCTTTTGTTTGTTAACTTAATGATAATAGTAATAACAATAATACTAATAATAATAATAATGATAATATTGATAATAATTTTAATTATAAAAATGATACTTTTGCTGCTATTACTAGTTAGATTAACATTTTTAATAATTATATAGTAATAATGTTGTTCATGATAATATTAATAGTAATACTTATAATAACTTGTTATCATTAATAATAATATATAATGATAATGCTAATATTTTTTAAATGGTAATACTTATACTAATGGTAATACTAATAATAACAATAATCTTACTAATAACACAATTGATAATGATAATTTTTAATAATAATGATACTAATAATATTATTATTAATAATAATGATAGTAATAATGATAGTAATATTATTAATAATGATATAATAATAATGGCTTTAATACTAATTCTTATATTCATACAAAACATATTAATACAACTAATGTTTAAAGTTATTACTAGTCTTAATAATAATGATAATAATAATTTTACTCATTTTTAATGATAATAATATTCATAATATTAATGTTAACATTAACTGTAATTAACATAATTATAAACTTAATCATAATAACTAATAATAACAATAATAATCACAATAATAAAAATAATAAACATAATAATATTTAATGATAATGAAAATAATAATAATGATAATAATGAAAATGAAAAATATAAGTATGAATACCCTTTTGAAAGCTGATCTAAAAATAAATGCCCTGGACCAGGCTCGAACCCCCGACTTCTCGCACACCCACAACATCCTCTAACCATTCCTGCAATTCTGTCTTTCTGAATTATATCCTACACCATTCTATATAACACGCGTTTCTGTTTCAAATTCTTCTTCTTCTCCCTTAATAACCAGTCGATCAAAAGAAAATCCAACCATAACTCATTTAATTCAGATATGTATAAATTATTCAATACGCCTCTTAAATACTCCCGTATAGATAATTGAATTAATAGGATAAAATAAAAAAAAATTAACAGAAAGAAACTAAAATAATTCTGCTGTGTTCGACGCAACAAAGCAAAAAAAATAATAATTTTGATTGAAATAAAGAGAACATTTTAGATTAAACTTATAACATAAAATATATTGTAATTCACTCCTTGAAACTATTGAAATCATTAATTGCAGTTAATTTGCAACAACAAACTCGAATTTTCTTCAAGAACCAATTCGTTGACTTTTTGAAAATTACCTTTGACTTCAAAATTATTACTTGATTCTGAAAATTAATGCTTGAAACCTTGCAGATAGTTTGGAAACACAATTCCTAACAACTTGGAATTTATACATTTTGTAATTTGATAAGAAATCAATTTTTGAGAGTTTAAGTTTCATATCATATGATACCGAGCTTTATAAAAAAAATGTTTAATTTCGAAAAATAGAATAGAAACAAGGGAGGCAGTGTATGATTGATGATTGCACGATCCCTTTTTCCATAAATCTGATGTAATTGATTGATAAATGTGGAGTGCAGCTCGACAACAGGTCACGGACGAGGGAATAATAGAGAAATAGAGAAGAAGAAAAAAATAAGATGGTAGGGATCTGATATTTAATACGCGTATATATCTGAATATCTAATATCTATACCAGTTATCTAATTCACTTATTTATATAATATAATAAATTAATATTAATAATAATTATATTTACACTAATAATAATAATAATAACTATTATTATGTCCATATGATAATTATATAATAACTTATAAATATTTCCATAAAAAAATATTATAAGTATTTTCATACCATTTTTATAAATTACGATATACATATAATAATTATGTATAGATCTTATATAATATGCATATATATATTGGGAGATAGTAATTATTAATTCAGATTTTCGTATTATACAAGTAGTCATAGTATAATAATAACTTTAACCTTACTTGTATTTACATATATTATTATTACAATTTATTAATCTTGTAATTCTAATAATTACAACATATATATAACATCAAATTTTGAATATTTAATATCTATTTATTTTATATATTATAATGTACATAGTCAATAATTTTAAATAACCATCAAGGGTATATATATATATATATATATATGTGTGTGTGTGTGTGTGTGTGTGTGTGTGTGTGTGTATTTTTCCACTGTTACATATTTAATTATGTTTTGAATACCCAGTAAATAAATATATTAATTGTATATATATTGAAACAATAATCTCATAGTATAATCTCTAATACTTTGTTAATTTTGATAAATTATTTTCTAAATCATTTGGGTACAATATACTCTATATATCCAAAATAACAAGTTTTAGTTATCTTAAGTTGTCTTCCATAATAACCAAATCATATAATAGTTCATTAATATATTTAATTTATTATATATAATTATTTACATATATATATATATATATATATATATATATATATATATATATATATATATATATATATATATATATATATATATATATATATATATATATATATATATATATATATATACACATTTTTATTTACAATTAAAGGTTCGTGAATCGTCGAGAATAGTCAAAGGTTATTTGATTACATGAATATAATTCCAAAGCTTTTGAGACTCAATATTACAGACTTTGCTTATCGTGTCAAAATCGAATAAGGATCAAGTTTAAATTTGGTCGAATATTTCCGGGTTGTCACAGAGTATAACATGAAAAAGGTGTTAAAGCTTTATTAAAAACTTTCTGTAACCCTAATTGAACTTAAAACATAACACTGATTTCGAATTTTTGTGATGAACACGAAATTTGACTTTTGGAAATAAAACTTTGACTCTCAAATTCTAACTCAGTATGAAAAATTGGAATTCGAAACCGTTCAGAAAGTTTAAATGAAAGTGTTATAACAGAACATCATTAAAGGATTTTGAAATTGATCAAGAAATTGAGCTATTGGAAGAAGGAACTAAGAACAGAGCAAACATGCAGGTCTTTTTAAAATTAAAATTTGATTTTCTGTTTTCTCCTCTTGAACTATATTGTAAAGTATTACATCAGGTTTAGCATATACATTTACAGCTAGATTGACTCATCTAATATTTTGGTTGGTAGCTTAATGAATTCGTCACTTATTGAATTCGAAAACAGAATAAATAAATAAATAATTAAAAGTGAATCATGACTTGTAACAGAATTTGTTGTATTGTTTAAGCTGATATCGACTGGAACAAATTACAGACATAAACAAAAATCATAAACAGTTTGGATAGTGAAGGAAAACTGATTCGTACCAATCAAGGATTTTAGTATGAGATGAAAAATTGATGCTTGATTGTGATATGTATAAATTACGAAATTATTATCTGTATATGTATATAACTGTTACATATATATATATATATATATATATATATATATATATATATATATATATATATATATATATATATATAGCTGTACATGTATTTATGTATATATAATATTTGTATTGTATTTATATATATATATGTAATTTTATATATTTGATTATATATCTATATATTAATAAGGAGATTAGTGATAAATATTAATATGATAATGATAATGATACTTTCTACAATCATGATAATCATAATACAACTTAAACACATCAAAATTATATATATATATATATATATATATATATATATATATATATATATATATATATATATATATATATATATATATATATATATATATATATATATTATATTTGTAGTAATAATATTACAAATATTAATATTAATATTAACAACAATTATAATAATGAAAGTAATGAAAATAATATATCAATTATATTCAACTTTGTAATTTAATATAATACCATTTATTATTTATGTAATATTATATTACGTGATGCCATTTACTGACTAGTTATTAATATTTATATATTTTATGTATTTATTTAATAGAAATCTTATATAGATTCATAATAACATATATATATATTTATGTATATATATATATATATATATATATATATATATATATATATATATATATATATATATATATATATATATATATATATATATATATATATATATATATATATATATATATATTTATGTATATTTATTTTATCAGTAACTTAATTATCCTAATTATTACATTCCAATTAATTAAAGTATTCTTTATTAATTCATAATATCATATATTCTTATTTTTATATTTATATATAATATATATATATATATATATATATATATATATATATATATATATATACATACTCATTTACAAATAATTGTTCGTGAATCGTAGGGAATAGTCAAAGGTCAATTGAATATATAAACATCATTTCAAAATTTTCTAGACTCAACATTACATACTTTGCTTATCGTATCGAAATCATATATAGATTAAGTTTAAATTTAGTCAGAAATTCTCGGGTCGTCACAGTTTGTCCTAAATATTTTTCGAAACGAGTCCTCGATAGCCTTCAATTTTGCCTTTTTTCGATTTTTACTGTTTTGAAATTCATTCATATTATTCCTTTTGTGTATGCACGACTTAGCATGGTACATATTGTTTTAAGGCCTATTATTTCACTCGCAATGTAATTATCTATAACGCATATAAATTTGAATCTAATGTCACTTCATTAAACACGCTTTTTTTAATCATTAGTATACGCCGCCAGATGGAGTACCATTTGGCGGCGCATAACCTTCGGTTTCAGATTGTGAAATTCTCGAGATCACCTGTGACGACCCAGAAATTTTCGAACAAAATTTAAACTTAATCTTTATATGATAACATTATTCTGACATGATAAGCAATAAATTTTGACAAGTTTTAAAACTTTTGAAATGAGTTTCATACAAACAATTGACCAACCATTTGTTCGACGATTCACGAACGTCATAACTTGTATTAGATATATACTTATGTATATATATATATATATATATGGATATATGGAGTATATCTAACTTGAATATATGATAGTTAAGTATCTCATTAAGTATATTAATAATGGGTTATATATATATATTGAGACTACTAACTTAAGGGTTTCGAAAACAATATATATATGTAACATTTAACGACGTAATAACCCTTATGTTAAAATGAATATATATGTATTGTATTAAGATGTATTAATACACTTTTGAAAGATTTAAATATATATATTAACATAAGTATATTCAACAAAGAAATCTATACTCGTATTCGAATTCTATTTCCTCATGAATTCTATTCGTATTTTTACGGTATTTTTACCCGTCTAATACGCAGCTTATAGATGTATAACTATTGAAAAATACACTCCTTAGCAGCCCTATTTTTGGATTCTAGCATCTTTTGTCTTGTTAATGAGTCATGAGACAAAAACTCACAAGTTTACTAACCATTTTGGCAACATATGACTCCATTATTAACTTAAAATTCGTCCATATGTACTACTCCATTTTTCCATTCCATTTTCTCATTCTTTACTCCAAATTACTCTCTCAAAATACTTCTATCTTCATACTCGATCATCATCAAGCATTTTCCTCATCATCTAGCTTCAAAATCAAGGTAGAACAATTCTTAAAACTCTTGTTAAATTCCTACTCTATTGCAATCTTAATAAGTTTATAAAACTTGTAAAAACTAGAACTTGTTTTGGTGGAAACCAAACATGTTTATAAACAATTGTAACCTTACTAACTTGACTTTAAAATCACTTATTTATATGTATTATGACATTATATTAAGTTATTATAAGAATTTATAACTTGTATATATGTATAACACCTTAGAACTTAATATACAACAATTGGTCTCTTTCGGTTCTTGAAAACTGTTTTGACACACGAATTTAAAAGTTATCTTAAACTTTGTTTTAGAGCATATAACTCTGGATATATGTTAATATATATGAATCAAGATTTCTGTAACTTTTCATGATTTTAGACGAAGTGAAAGTATTTTTCAAAAATTCATTAGTTGACCGATGACAGATTTTATCCGAATCTGTCCACCGTTACAAGTTAAGAGCATAAGCCTAACTTTGACTATGAAAGCAAAACTTTTCGATTATGTTTTGAAAACACAACATATTAAGGAGTCTCCAGCAACTTTATTCATTAAAAACCATGTTGTAACAAATAATTTATGAACCGAAAGATTTGGCTAAGATTAATGTTGTATGCTTAATCAATCTAACTAGAAAACTATGCTAAATAAAACCTGGGCTATTTTCCTTGATAACACCTGTTAGTGTATATGTTAATAACTATAATTTAGAAGGAAAATTAAAAATATTGAGTTTAGCTATTTTTCATTGCCTACGGACTGTTCCTATGACGAATTATTGAACTGTGCGGACAGATTTACACATCTGTGACAAAATGAAATTTTAACTAACCTATACTCCGATTCAAAACATATGCCAATTATGGCTGGTTATAGGACTCAAATACCTTTCCAATTATGGCTCTTACACCTATAGAAGTCGAACACACTATGAGATATACCTATCGGGAGTTGACTATTTAAAATCAGGAAATCTATATAAGATTTAAAATAAGACTAATAACTTATTTCTAACTTAAACAAGTAAAAATATTATATAATTAATATATAAACTTGTTTTATCAATATTATATGTTAATAATATTATTTAATATATATAATTGATATAGGTTTGTGAATCCGAGACAAACCCTACACTTGTTCAGTCCCGTCATATACATAATTGCTACGAAATACAGTATTGTGAGTTTCATTACTCCCTTTTTATATATATTTTTGGGCTGAGAATACATGCACTGTTTTATAACTGTTTTACGAAATGGACACAAGTACTAGAAACATATTCTACGTTGAGTTGTACCACTTTTCATATTTTTCCCTAATAGCTTGGTAACTAATATTTACATGTTGTAAGAGCTTGTAAGCGCGAATCCTATTGATAGATCTATCGGGTTTGACAACCCCAACCGGGCTAGTCACTCTAGTATCGTAAACAGTTGCATAGTACTTCGTTTTTACTACACTTGGTACAGTGTAGGGAGATTTCATAATAAAGGGAATATGCCACATTAATTGTTAAGTATGGTTATCGAAGCGCTCAACAACTTATAGAATACTTTTATACACTTGCGAGTGTACGGATATTTATGGAAACTGAAATCTTGTGGTCTATTACTATTACGGAAATGATTGATTATGATAAACTAATGAACTCACCAACCTTTTGGTTGACACTTTAAAGCATGTTTATTCTCAGGTATTAAAGAAATCTTCCGCTGTGCATTAGCTCATTTTAAGGATATTACTTGGAGTCATTCATGACATACTTTGAAAGACGTTGCATTCGAGTCGTTGAATTCATCAAGATTAATATTAAGTCAATTATAGTTGGATGTAATATGAAATGGTATGTATGCCGTCAGTTTTTGATGTAAAGAAAGTTTGTCTTTTAAAAACGAATGCAATGTTTGTAAAATGTATCATATAGAGGTCAAATACCTCACGATGTAATCAACTATTGTGAATCGTTTATAATGTATATGAATGGGTCATTTCAGTTCGTATCAGAGCGGTGGTCTTAACGAACCAGGTCTATATTAGTATGTCTAACTGATAGTCGTTAGGATGCATTAGTGAGTCTGGACATCGACCGTGTCTGCATGTCAAAATTTTTGCTCATCATTTTTGTCAGAAATTACCTGCTTATCATTCTTAGTCTAGACACATCTTATTGCATTGATTGCATGAGTAGTGTATAGACAAAATTCATATCTTAGCGTATCTGCTAATTCATATTTTAGCGTATCTGTTACTGTAAACTTTGCCTGACATAATCCGTAAATTCCTCCGTAATCTATGAAATCTTTTGCTCTCTCTCTCTCTCTCTCTCTCTCTATATATATATATATATATATATATATATATATATATATATATATATATATATATATATATATATATATATATATATATATATATATATATATATATATATATATATAGATATTCTATGTAATTAGAATACCACCCGATAGCCGGAAAATCATTTCATATCGAAAAATCCTTTATTCAATCGTACGAAATGGAATTCATCATTAGTTCAAGTTCCTCAGATTCCGAAATGGAATCCCACTCAAGCTCCGAAAGCAGTGTGACTGGAATGGATCAACCAATCAGCCATCATCTATTCTGGATGAATTGGGGATGAGTTCGTAGCCTCCTTAATCATTGTAGACAAGAACAAGGCAATCCTTTCCATCCACCACATTTCCCTCTTGGCGAAGAACCTGAAGCACTTACCGGCGAACCTGTCCGAAACACCATTTTCTCTCTCATTTCCAGAGTATCTCGTCACGATTATATACTATACCAAATTCTAGATTTTATTTATCCGCTCGTCCAAACCGACAATCACCCCAGTGTAATATAAGAAGTCAACGAACTTCACGCTCGGGTAGTGGCTTTGGAGAATATGGTGCAAAGGTTACAAACACCACCAGCAGCAGCACTAGTACCACCATCATCATCGCCAACAGTACCATTACCACCCCCAACCACAACCGCGTCGTAAACCTCAACTTTACAATCTATCCCACGAGCACCAATGTCATACGCTTTGTAGATACCAAGGAATACCAACAACAACAAACGATGTAGTGTTGATTCATAACTTCATTGGAGAAACACTCTGCGGCGATTATGTAATCTCCAAAGTCTTAGAGATTATCTATTCTAGCCTTAACCATAAATTAGATGAATAAACCAAAATAGAAACCCTGACAAGAATGGTGCATGATTTACAAGCTAGACTTGTTCTATCAGCAGCATCAACAGTACCGTTAGCATCACCAGCACCGTCAGTACAGTCAGCATCATCAGCACTAGCAGCACCTATAACATCACAAGCTCCGACAGCTCAAGAATCACCGTGGACATCATTACTAATCAACAACGCGTATAATGAAGTATTAATTACAGTAGTGAAATACTCTGTGAAGATTATGAAATCTCTAATGTTAGAGATTATTCATTTCTAATTCCAGCCTAAGATCAAATGAGCTTAATTTAGTATTAACTCATCAAATCTGTATTACATCTGAAGAAAATATATATATATATTTTCATAAAGACTGTAATAAAATTCTCTGGTACAAAACATTATTTGTGAATTTTTTTTAACGGGTAGGTAATACCCGAGAAATATATAAATTCACAATTAACATCTTACACTATACAATCTTTGATTCTGGTTCAGCAAATCAGCAACTATACTCACTACTTTCACAACAATATACATTCTTTCATAGAAATCAAAACAACCATACTCATTCAAGTTCAAATACATATCCTGATTTTGAAATTACAGAATTCAATTCGAGACATAACTGGTATCATCACTCTTAGAATTATTATATCTTTCAAAACTATACTTTGACTTCAAAACTGTGCTAGAACATCATATGTATATTAACGATTACAATCCGTGTTCAAACCCTTTGAAATTCCTGAAGACACTTCAAACAATGAATAATCGAGATGATGATCCAACCACATGTTACCCACAGTTTTGTACCTGAAAAAAAAACCTCTAAACCAAAGTCATAGTTTAACACGTATCCGTGTCAGACCCTTTGGCATTTATTAGCTAAAATAATTTTTCAATTCCTTTTCAAAATAGACAGTTTTGTCACAGCTCCAGCAAGTCAATTTCAACTTTTCAGTCGAAACTACCTTTTTATAACCTTGATATATATACGTTGCCCTTTCGCCATCGTTACCAGGGAACCGTTTATGTCCCACCATATTAGCAATAAACTTACCAACAACTATACTGATCTTTGACTTTCTGAAAAGTCATTATATTTATCGAAACCCCATCATTTACTCATCAGCATCTTGTAACAAGAATTTTCATAACAATTACTGAGAACCAGCAATCAGTATTTTGAAATCTCGCAGCATGTATACACCAACAGTTATATGTGTACATATAACATCTATTTCCAAGACTTACATACTTCGAATGTGAAGTTTCTGAAAAACACCCTAAACCGGGAACCAGTTCTCCGAATTTTGGAAAAATGCTGATGAAGCAGCAAAAACTATAAACGACCTTAACAGTCAAAAGTTTGATGATAAAGAATAGTGTGTTGGAAAAGCTTAGAAAAAGAGAAGGTTTGAAACTGGAAAACGGATTGGGCAAACTATGAAGGAGACTGTGGACAAATTTCAAAGACTAAATCTACCTTCAAAGAATCCAAATGATTCAGTGTCTGCTAAAATCCTTAGCAATTACCTTGCTCTTTACTCTAAAACCCTTGCGGACGATATTCTTCATCATCATCTTATTTTAAATATTCTAAGATATCATTGTATCTTTCATTATAAATATCCTCCATATTTCTGAAGATATTTTCATAACTATTCTTAGCTGAAATCTTTTATTTTTCCGCGATATAAGTATTACATTAGAAAGGAAACGGTTTTATTTTCTAAATTCTGAAACCTTCGAGTGTAAAATATGAATGTTTTTAAAGTAGTGTTGGGAACTGAAGCATGAGTTAGTATAATATAATGACACTTGATCAACGTGATTATATTACAGTAAGTCATGCTGAGTTTCTAATGGGACATGACGATTCACAGACTATACCGTCATCATGTGCCATGTTACATGACTCTGGTATTCTATTAAACCTCTAAAAATATCAAGAAAATATTTTCTTGATAATTCAGTCTTTACCAGGATATTCTGGTAATTTGACAAATCAAGATTTTGCCATTTCAATTTCTCTCTTAGAACATTAGTCATTGTTCATTCAAAACTCCATACCTACAAATTCTGGACCATTACTTACGAAGAGAAAACAAAAGCATGAAGCTCCGAAATAGAAATGAGAGTATAAATCGCAGCAAATATGAGAAAGCATTAACTGTGGATGTCAATGATTATAGAAAGACAGAAGCAAAGATTCTGAAATATAAGGGAATAAATAAAGCCCAACAACAACTCAGAAATTACAAACCGTGTATATCAATGCATATAGCAATATAAAGACACGGGAGAACTAAAAACACTAGAAAACCAAGAGTATAGTAGAAGTAAATAGATTCTTCCGGCGGCAGATGAAAAAGAAGAATGACAGATATGAAAGTTAGGAGTATATCAAGAATCCGAACTGGATGGAGTATATTGATGAATGCTTTAAATTATGAATTAAGGGAGGAAGAATAGAAGGTATGAGCTGTGGAAATAAGGAAATGAAGAGGGTGGATTTATACTGAGATATCCGACAGGGCAATCAAAAGAGATTATCGCATTTAACCAAAGAGGATCCTAATTTCCTTAATTTCCGAAGAATCAAATCTTATTTAGATTTCGAAAATTTTCTTCTAAAATTCCTTGAATTCCAAAAATCAACCGTGGCTACGTCACCGGATAAGACGAACATGTATTTACTCATTTTCACTCTTTTGCGATAGCTTCACTCGTACTCTTCACAAAATCAAATTGATTTATCTATATTACCCAATGATGATAAAACTCTAATTTGTAGCTCTTATGCGTCATGAAAACATACTTATTGTCAGCCATGATGATCCCAATCAAATTTCGGGACAAAATTTCTTTAACGGGTAGGTACTGTGACGACCCGAAAATTTCCGAACAAAATTTAAACTTAATCTTTATATGATAAGATTATTCCGACATGATAAGCAATAAATTTTGACAAGTTTTAAAACTTTTGAAATGAGTTTCATACAAACAATTGACCAACCATTTGTTCGATGATTCACGAACGTCATAACTTGTATTAGATATATACTTATGTATATATATGGATATATTGATTATATCTAACTTGAATATATGATAGTTAAGTATCTCATTAAGTATATTAATAATGGGTTATATATATATATATATATATATATATATATATATATATATATATATATATATATATATATATATATATATATATATATATATATATATATATATTGAGACTACTAACTTAAGGGTTTCGAAAACAATATATATATGTAACATTTTACGACATAATAACCCTTATGTTAAAATGAATATATATGTATTGTATTAAGATGTATTAATACACTTTTGAAAGACTTAAATACATATATTAACATAAGTATATTTAACAAAGATAGCTATACTCGTATTCGCATTCTATTTCCTCATGAAGTCTATTCGTATTTTTACGATATTTTTACCCGTCTAATACGCAGCTTATAGATGTATAACTATTGAAAAATACACTCCTTAGCTGACCCATTTTTGGATCCTAGCATCTTTTGTCTTGTTAATGAGTCATGAGACAAAAACTCACAAGTTTACTAACCATTTTGGCAACATATGACTCCATTATTAACTTAAAATTCGTCCATATGTACCACCCCATTTTCCATTCTATTTTCTCATTCTTTACTCCAAATTACTCTCTCAAAATACTTCTATCTTCATACTAGATCATCACCAAGCATTTTATTCATCATCTAGCTTCAAAATCAAGGTAGAACACTTCTTAAAACTCTTGTTAAATTCCTACTCTATTGTTATCTTAATAAGTTTATAAAACTTATAAAAACTAGAACTTGTTTTGGTGGAAACCAAGCATGTTTATAAACTAATGTAACCTTACTAACTTGACTTTAAAAACACTTATTTATATGTATTATGACATTATATTAAGTTATTATATGAATTTATAACTTGTATATATGTATAACACCTTAGAACTTAATATACAACAATTGGCTCTTTCGGTTCTTGAAAACTGTTTTGACACACTAATTTAAAAGCTATCCTAAACTTTGTTTTAGAGCATATAACTCTGGATATATATTAATATATATGAATCAAGATTTTTGTAATTTTTTCATGATTTTAGACGAAGTGAAAGTATTTTTCAAAAATTCATTAGTTGACTGATGACAGATTTTATCCGAATCTGTCCACCGTTACAAGTTAAGGACATAAGCCTCACTTCGACTATGAAAACAAAACTTTTCAATTATGTTTTGAAAACAGAACATATTAAGGAGTCTCCATCAACTTGATTCATTAAAAACCATGTAGTAACAAATAATTTATGAACCGAAAGTTTTGGCTAAGATTAATGTTGTATGCTTAATCAATCTAACTAGAAAAATATGCTAACTAAGACTTGGGCTATTTTCCTTGATAAAACCTGTTAGATTATATGTTAATAACTAAACTATAGAAGGAAAATTAAAAATATTTAGTTTAGCTATTTTTCATAGCCTACGGACTGTTCCTATGACGAATTATTGAATTGTGCGGACAGATTTACGCATCTGTGACAAAATGAAATTTTAACTAACCTATACTCCGATTCAGAACATATGCCAATTATGGCTGGTTATAGGACTCAAATACCTTTCCAATGATGGCTGTTACACCTATAGAAGTCGAACACACTATGAGATATACCTATCGGGAGTTGACTATTTAAAATCAGGAAATCTATATAAGATTTAAAATAAGACTAACAACTAATTACTAACTTAAACAAGTAAAAATATTATATAATTAATATATGAACTTGTTTTATCAATATTATATGTTAATAATACTATTTAATATATATAATTGATATAGGTTCGTGAATCTGAGATAAACCCTGCACTTGTTCAGTGCCGTCATATACATAATTGCTACGAAATACAGTATTGTGAGTTTCATTACTCCCTTTTTATATATATTTTTAGGCTGAGAATACATGCACTGTTTTATAACTATTTTACGAAATGGACACAAGTACTAGAAACATATTCTACGTTAAGTTGTACCACTTTGCATATTTTTCCCTAATAGCTTGGTAACTAATATTTACATGTTGTAAGAGCATGTAAGTGCGAATCCTATTGATAGATCTATCGGGTTTGACAACCCCAACCGGGCTAGTCGCTCTAGTATCGTAAACGGTTGCATAGTACTTCGTTTTTACTACACTTGGTACAGTGTAGGGAGATTTCATAATAAAGGGAATATGCCACATTAATTGTTAAGTATGCTTACCGAAGCACTCAACAACTTATAGATTACTTTTATACACTTGCGAGTGTACGGATATTTATGGAAACTGAAATCTTGTGGTCTATTACTATTACGAAAATGATTGATTATGATAAACTAATGAACTCACCAACCTTTTGGTTGACACTTTAAAGCATGTTTATATTCAGGTATTAAAGAAATCTTCCGCTGTACATTAGCTCATTTTAAGGATATTACTTGGAGTCATTCTTGACATACTTTGAAAGACGTTGCATTCGAGTCGGTGAGTTCATCAAGATTAATATTAAGTCAATTATAGTTGGATGTAATATGAAATGGTATGCATGCCGTCAATTTTTGATGTAAAGAAAGTTTGTCTTTTAAAAACGAATGCAATGTTTGTAAAATGTATCATATAGAGGTCAAATACCTCGCGATGTAATCAACTATTGTGAATCGTTTATAATGTATATGAATGGGTCATTTCATCACTCTAAAATTACTCTAACATCAAGACTCCCGGATAGTGTCTTGACATTTGAGGTCGTTAGGATGCCAAAAAAAGACATTTTACTCATTTTTAATGTTCTCTTTGAACGTTTTCAATTTATATCTTATTATTAGTTTTGTGTATGCATGATTTATCATGGTATATATCGTTTTATGGCCTGTTATTTCACTCGCAATGTAATTATGTATAACGGATATAAATTTTAATCTAATGTCACTTCATTAAACATGTTTTTTTAAATCATTAGTATGCGCTTCCAGATGGAGTACCATTTGGCGGCGCATAACCTTCAATTTCAGATTGTGCTGAAATTCTCAAGATCACTCTAAAACGGCCGAATGAGTAAGGCTCTCTGAACGTGCTTGCCATTTGAGGTCATCTAGATTCTAAAAAAGACATCTTTCCTCGCAAAATCGCACCACACGTCAAACACCACCGACGGTTCGTGGCGCTTGGTGTGTTGTGTCTTTGACCAAAATGTTCGATCTATCGTATCTTTTGACTCGTAGTTCCGATTTAGTCAGCATTTTTTTTTAGCCATTCGAGGTCATCTAGTTTTGAAAAAGTCATCTTTCCTCGCAAAATCGCACCATGCACCAAACATCACCGACGGTTCGTGGTGCTTGGTGTTTTGTGTCTTTGGCCAAAATGTTCGATCTATCGTATCGTTTGACTCGTAGCTCTAATTTAGTCACCATTTTGTTTCAAATCACGTATTTTTCGGGATCTATCTGTTGGCAAACTACCATATGCGGTTTGTACTGAATAATTTTCGAAACGAGTCCTCAAAAGCCTTCAATTTTTCCTTTTTTTGATTTTAACCGTTTTGAATTTCATTCATATTATTCCTTTTGTGTATGCATGACTTAGCATGGTACATATTGTTTTAAGGCCTATACTTTCACTAACAATGTAATTATGTATAAAGCATATAAATTTAAATCTAATGTCACTTCATTAAATACACTTTTTTTAAATCATTAATATGCGCTGCCAGATGGAGTACCATTTGGTGGCGCATAACCTTCGATTTCTGATTGTGCTAAAATTCACGAGAACACCCTAAAATGACTAACATCAAGACTCCTGGATAGTGTCTTGACATTCGCGGTCATCAGGATGCCAAAAAAGACATTTTACCCATTTTTAATGTTCTCTTTGAACGTTTTCAATTTATATCTTATTATTAGTTTTGTGTATGCATGACTTAGCATGTTATATATCGTTTTAAGGCCTGTAATTTCACTTGCAATGTAATTATGTATAACGAGTATAACTTTGAATCTAATGTCACTTCATTAAACACGTTTTTATAAATCATTAGTGAAATGGCCCGTTCATATTGATTATAAACGTTCCATATTAATTGATTTCGTCGCGAGGTTTTGACCTCTATATGAGACATTTTTCAAAGACTGCATTCATTTTTAAAACAACCATAACCTTTATTTTATCGATAAAGGTTTAAAAAACATTACGTAGATTATCAAATAATGATAATCTAGAATATACCGTTTACACACGACCATTACATAATGGTTTACAATAAGAATATATTACATCAAAAATAAGTTTCTTGAATGCAGTTTTTACATAATATCATACAAGCATGGACTCCAAATCTTGTCCTTATTTTAGTATGCAACAGCGGAAGCTCTTAGTATTCACCCGAGAATAAACATGCTTTAAATGTCAAAAAAAATGTTGGTGAGTTATAGGTTTAACCTATATATATCAAATTGTAACAATAGACTACAAGATTTCATATTTCAATACACATCCTATACATAGAGATAAAAATCATTCATATGGTGAACACCTGGTAACCGACATTAACAAGATGCATATATAAGAATATCCCCATCATTCCGGGACACCCTTTGGATATGATATAAAATTCGAGTACTAAAGTATCCGGTACTTTGGATGGAGTTTGTTAGGCCTAATAGATCTATCTTTAGGATTCGCGTCAATTAGGGTGTCTGTTCCCTAATTCTTAGATTACCAGACTTAATAAAAAGGGGCATATTCGATTACGATAATTCAACCATAGAATGTAGTTTCACGTACTTGTGTCTATTTTGTAAATCATTTATAAAACCTGCATGTATTCTCATCCCAAAAATATTAGATTTTAAAAGTGGGACTATAACTCACTTTCACAGATATTTCCTTCCTCGAAAATAAGACTTGGCCACGGATCGATTCACAAACCTATACAAATATGTACATATATATTAAAGTATGATCAAAATATAATTACAACCATTTTTATTATGTTTTAAAGATTTGAGTGTATTAAGTCAGTTGTCCTCGTTAGTAACCTACAACTAGTTGTCCACAGTTAGATGTACAGAAATAAATCGATATATATTATCTTGAATCAATCCATGACCCAGTGTATACACGTCTCAGGCTAGATCACAACTCAAAGTATATATATTTTTGGAATCAACCTCAACCCTGTATAGCTAACTCCAACATTACTGCATATAGAGTGTGTATGGTTGTTCCAAATAATATATATACATGGGTCGATATGATATGTCAAAACATTTGCATACGTGTCTATGGTATCTCAAGATTACATAATATATTAGAATACATGTGTAATACAAGTTAGCTAGGATATGATTTGTATAGATTTGTTAAACATTTCCCGTAGCTAAAAAGATCAAAAATATCCAATCTTGTTTTACCCATAACTTCTTCATTTTAAATCCGTTTTGAGTGAATCAAATTGCTATGGTTTCATATTGAGCTCTAATTTAAGAATCCAAACAGAAAAAGTATAGGTTTGTAGTTGGAAATTTAAGTTACATGTCAATTACTAAAGAGGTAGTCATTTCCGTCGAAAGAACGACATCTTGATGACCATTTTGAAAAATATACTTTCACTTTGAGTTTAACCAAGATTTTTGGATATAGTTTCATGTTCATATGAAAAATCATTTTAACAGAAGAACAACTTTTAAATCAAAGTTTATCATAGTTTTTAATTATCCAAACTAAAACAGCCCCCGGTTTCACTACGACGACGTATATCCGATTTTATGGTGTTCATCGTGTTTCCAGGTTTTAAATCATTAAGTTCGCATATCATATAGATATAGAACATGTGTTTAGTTGATTTTAAAAGTCAAGTTAGAAGGATTAACTTTTGTTTGCGAACAAGTTTAGAATTAACTAAACTATGTTCTAGTGATTACAAGTTTAAACCTTCGAATAAGATAGCTTTATATGTATGAATCGAATGATGTTATGAACATCATTACTACCTCAAGTTTTCTCGATAAAACTACTGGAAATGAGAAAAATGGATCTAGCTTCAAAGGATCCTTGGATGGCTTGAAAGTTCTTGAAGCAGAATCATGACACGAAAACAGTTCAAGTAAGATTTTCACTCGAAATAAGATTGTTATAGTTGTAGAAATTGAATCAAAGTTTGAATATGAATATTACCTTGAATTAGAAAGATAACCTACTATAAATAACAAAGGTTCCTTGATCTTAGATGATTACTTGGAATGGATTAGAAAGCTTGGAAGTAAACTTGCAAACTTGGTAGTATTCTTGATTTTTATGAAACTATACTTATGGAATTTATGAAGTACACTTAGAACTTGAAGATGAAACTTGAGAGAGATCAATTAGATGAAGAAAATTGAAGAATGAAAGTGTTTTTAGGTGTTTTTGGTTGTTGGTATATGGATTAGATATAACGGATATGTAATTTTGTTTTCATGTAAATAAGTCATGAATGATTACTAATATTTTTGTAATTTTATGAGATATTTCATGCTAGTTGCCAAATGATGGTTCCCACATGTGTTAGGTAACTCACATGGGCTGCTAAGAGCTAATCATTTTAGTGTATATTGAAATGTCCCGTTCTTATTGATTAAAAACGTTCCATATTAATTGATTTCGTTGCGAGGTTTTGACCTCTATATGAGACGTTTTTCAAAGACTGCATTCATTTTTAAAACAAACCATAACCTTTATTTCATCAATAAAGGTTTAAAAAGCTTTACGTAGATTATCAAATAATGATAATCTAAAATATCCTGTTTACACACGACCATTACATAATGGTTTACAATACAAATATGTTACAACAAAATAAGTTTCTTGAATGCAGTTTTTACACAATATCATACAAGCATGGACTCCAAATCTTGTCCTTATTTAAGTATGCGACAGCGGAAGCTCTTAATAATCACCTGAGAATAAACATGCTTAAAACGTCAACAAAAATGTTGGTGAGTTATAGGTTTAACCTATATATATCAAATCGTAACAATAGACCACAAGATTTCATATTTCAATACACATCCCATACATAGAGATAAAAATCATTCATATGGTGAACACCTGGTAACCGACAATAACAAGATGCATATATAAGAATATCCCCATCATTCCGGGACACCCTTCGGATATGATATAAATTTCGAAGTACTAAAGCATCCGGTACTTTGGATGGGGTTTGTTAGGCCCAATAGATCTATCTTTAGGATTCGCGTCAATTAGGGTGTCTGTTCCCTAATTCTTAGATTACCAGACTTAATAAAAAGGGGCATATTCGATTTCGATAATTCAACCATAGAATGTAGTTTCACGTACTTGTGTCTATTTTGTAAATCATTTATAAAACCTGCATGTATTCTCATCCCAAAAATATTAGATTTTAAAAGTGGGACTATAACTCACTTTCACAGATTTTTACTTCGTCGGGAAGTAAGACTTGGCCACTGGTTGATTCACGAACCTATAACAATATATACATATATATCAAAGTATGTTCAAAATATATTTACAATACTTTTAATATATTTTGATGTTTTAAGTTTATTAAGTCAGCTGTCCTCGTTAGTAACCTACAACTAGTTGTCCACAGTTAGATGTACAGAACTAAATCGATAAATATTATCTTGAATCAATCCACGACCCAGTGTATACGTATCTCAGTATTGATCACAACTCAAACTATATATATTTTGGAATCAACCTCAACCCTGTATAGCTAACTCCAACATTCACATATAGAGTGTCTATGGTTGTTCCGAAATATATATAGATGTGTCGACATGATAGGTCGAAACATTGTATACGTGTCTATGGTATCTCAAAATTACATAATATACAATACAAGTTGATTAAGTTATGGTTGGAATAGATTTGTTACCAATTTTCACGTAGCTAAAATGAGAAAAATTATCCAATCTTGTTTTACCCATAACTTCTTCATTTTAAATCCGTTTTGAGTGAATCAAATTGCTATGGTTTCATATTGAAATCTATTTTATGAATCTAAACAGAAAAAGTATAGGTTTATTGTCGGAAAAATAAGTTACAAGTCGTTTTTGTAAAGGTAGTCATTTCAGTCGAAAGAACGACGTCTAGATGACCATTTTAGAAAACATACTTCCACTTTGAGTTTAACCATAATTTTTGGATATAGTTTCATGTTCATAATAAAAATCATTTTCTCAGAATAACAACTTTTAAATCAAAGTTTATCATAGTTTTTAATTAACTAACCCAAAACAGCCCGCGGTGTTACTACGACGGCGTAAATCCGGTTTTACGGTGTTTTTCGTGTTTCCAGGTTTTAAATCATTAAGTTAGCATATCATATAGATATAGAACATGTGTTTAGTTGATTTTAAAAGTCAAGTTAGAAGGATTAACTTTTGTTTGCGAACAAGTTTAGAATTAACTAAACTATGTTCTAGTGATTACAAGTTTAAACCTTCGAATAAGATAGCTTTATATGTATGAATCGAATGATGTTATGAACATCATTACTACCTTAAGTTCCTTGGATGAACCTACTGGAAAAGAGAAAAATGGATCTAGCTTCAATGGATCCTTGGATGGCTCAAAGTTCTTGAAGCAAAATCATGACACGAAAACAAGTTCAAGTAAGATCATCACTTGAAATAAGATTGTTATAGTTATAGAAATTGAACCAAAGTTTGAATATGATTATTACCTTGTATTAGAATGATAACCTACTGTAAGAAACAAAGATTTCTTGAGGTTGGATGATCACCTTACAAGATTGGAAGTGAGCTAGCAAACTTGAAAGTATTCTTGATTTTATGAAACTAGAACTTTTGGAATTTATGAAGAACACTTAGAACTTGAAGATAGAACTTGAGAGAGTTCAATTAGATGAAGAAAATTGAAGAATGAAAGTGTTTGTAGGTGTTTTTGGTCGTTGGTGTATGGATTAGATATAAAGCATATGTAATTTTGTTTTCATGTAAATAAGTCATGAATGATTACTCATATTTTTGTAATCTTATGAGATATTTCATGCTAGTTGCCAAATGATGGTTCCCACATGTGTTAGGTGACTCACATGGGCTGCTAAGAGCTGATCATTGGAGTGTATATACCAATAGTACATACATCTAAAAGCTGTGTATTGTACGAGTACGAATACGGGTGCATACGAGTAGAATTGTTGATGAAACTGAACGAGAATGTAATTGTAAGCATTTTTGTTAAGTAGAAGTATTTTGATAAGTGTATTGAAGTCTTTCAAAAGTGTATAAATACATATTAAAACACTACATGTATATACATTTTAACTGAGTCGTTAAGTCATCGTTAGTCGTTACATGTAAGTGTTGTTTTGAAACCTTTAGGTTAACGATCTTGTTAAATGTTGTTAACCCAATGTTTATAATAACAAAAGAGATTTTAAATTATTATATTATCATGATATGATGATGTACGAATATCTCTTAATATGATATATATACATTAAATGTCGTTACAACGATAAACGTTACATATATGTCTCGTTTCAAAATCATTAAGTTAGTAGTCTTGTTTTTACATATGTAGTTCATTGTTAATATAATTAATGATATGTTTACTTATCATAATATCATGTTAACTATATATATAGCCATATATATGTCGTCATATAGTTTTTTACAAGTTTTAACGTTCGTGAATCACCGGTCAACTTGGGTAGTCAATTGTCTATATGAAACCTATTTCAATTAATCAAGTCTTAACAAGTTTGATTGCTTAACATGTTGGAAACATTTAATCATGTAAACATCAATCTCAATTAATATATATAAACATGGAAAAGTTCGGGTCACTACAGTACCTACCCGTTAAATAAATTTCGTCCCGAAATTTTAAGCTGTTGAAGGTGTTGACGAATCTTCTGGAAATAGATGCGGGTATTTCTTCTTCATCTGATCTTCACGCTCCCAGGTGAACTCGGGTCCTCTACGAGCATTCCATCGAACCTTAACAATTGGTATCTTGTTTTGCTTAAGTCTTTTAACCTCACGATCCATTATTTCGACGGGTTCTTCGATGAATTGGAGTTTTTCGTTGATTTGGATTTCATCTAACGGAATAGTGAGATCTTCTTTAGCAAAACATTTCTTCAAATTCGAGACGTGGAAAGTGTTATGTACAGCCGCGAGTTGTTGAGGTAACTCTAGTCGGTAAGCTACTGGTCCGACACGATCAATAATCTTGAATGGTCCAATATACCTTGGATTTAATTTCCCTCGTTTACCAAATCGAACAACGCCTTTCCAAGGTGCAACTTTAAGCATGACCATCTCTCCAATTTCAAATTCTATATCTTTTCTTTTAATGTCAGCGTAGCTCTTTTGTCGACTTTGGGCGGTTTTCAACCGTTGTTGAATTTGGATGATCTTCTCAGTAGTTTCTTGTATAATCTCCGGACCCGTAATCTGTCTATCCCCCACTTCACTCCAACAAATCGGAGACCTGCACTTTCTACCATAAAGTGCTTCAAACGGCGCCATCTCAATGCTTGAATGGTAGCTGTTGTTGTAGGAAAATTCTGCTAACGGTAGATGTCGATCCCAACTGTTTCCGAAATCAATAACACATGCTCGTAGCATGTCTTCAAGCGTTTGTATCGTCCTTTCGCTCTGCCCATCAGTTTGTGGATGATAGGCAGTACTCATGTCTAGACGAGTTCCTAATGCTTGCTGTAATGTCTGCCAGAATCTTGAAATAAATCTGCCATCCCTATCAGAGATAATAGAGATTGGTATTCCATGTCTGGAGATGACTTCCTTCAAATACAGTCGTGCTAACTTCTCCATCTTGTCATCTTCTCTTATTGGTAGGAAGTGTGCTGATTTGGTGAGACGATCAACTATTACCCAAATAGTATCAAAACCACTTGCAGTCCTTGGCAATTTAGTGATGAAATCCATGGTAATGTTTTCCCATTTCCATTCCGGGATTTCGGGTTGTTGAAGTAGACCTGATGGTTTCTGATGCTCAGCTTTGACCTTAGAACACGTCAAACATTCTCCTACGTATTTAGCAACATCGGCTTTCATACTCGGCCACCAAAAATGTTTCTTGAGATCCTTGTACATCTTCCCCGTTCCAGGATGTATTGAGTATCTGGTTTTATGAGCTTCTCTAAGTACCATTTCTCTCATATCTCCAAATTTTGGTACCCAAATCCTTTCAGCCCTATACCGGGTTCCGTCTTCCCGAATATTAAGATGCTTCTCCGATCCTTTGGGTATTTCATCCTTTAAATTTCCCTCTTTTTAAAACTCCTTGTTGCGCCTCCTTTATTTGAGTAGTAATGTTATTATGAATCATTATATTCATAGATTTTACTCGAATGGGTTCTCTGTCCTTCCTGCTCAAGGCATCGGCTACCACATTTGCCTTCCCCGGGTGGTAACGAATCTCAAAGTCGTAATCATTCAATAATTCAATCCACCTACGCTGCCTCATATTCAGTTGTTTCTGATTAAATATGTGTTGAAGACTTTTGTGGTCGGTATATATAATACTTTTGACCCCATATAAGTAGTGCCTCCAAGTCTTTAATGCAAAAACAACTGCGCCTAATTCCAAATCATGCGTCGTATAATTTTGTTCGTGAATCTTCAATTGTCTAGACGCATAAGCAATCACCTTCGTTCGTTGCATTAATACACAACCGAGACCTTGCTTTGATGCATCACAATAAATCACAAAATCATCATTCCCTTCAGGCAATGACAATATAGGTGCCGTAGTTAGCTTTTTCTTCAATAACTGAAACGCTTTCTCTTGTTCATCATTCCATTCAAATTTCTTCCCTTTATGCGTTAATGCAGTCAAGGGTTTTGCTATTCTGGAAAAGTCTTGGATGAACCTTCTGTAGTAACCAGCTAGTCCTAAAAACTGGCGTATGTGTTTCGGAGTTTTCGGGGTTTCCCACTTTTCAACAGTTTCTATCTTTGCCGGATCCACCTTAATACCTTCTTTGTTCACTATGTGACCGAGGAATTGAACTTCTTCCAACCAAAATGCACACTTTGAAAACTTAGCGTACAATTCTTCCTTCCTCAATACTTCTAACACCTTTCTCAAATGTTCACCGTGTTCTTGGTCATTCTTTGAGTAAATAAGTATGTCATCAATGAAAACAATGACAAACTTGTCAAGGTATGGTCCACACACTCGGTTCATAAGGTCCATGAACACAGCTGGTGCATTAGTTAAACCAAACGGCATAACCATAAACTCGTAATGACCGTAACGTGTTCTGAAAGCAGTCTTTGGAATATCATCTTCTTTCACCCGCATTTGATGATACCCGGAACGTAAGTCAATCTTTGAATAAACAGACGAGCCTTGTAGTTGATCAAATAAGTCGTCGATTCTCGGTAGTGGGTAGCGGTTCTTGATGGTAAGTTTGTTCAACTCTCGGTAGTCGATACACAACCTGAATGTACCATCTTTCTTCTTGACAAACAAAACAGGAGCTCCCCACGGTGATGTGCTTGGTCGAATGAAACCACGCTCTAAAAGTTCTTGTAATTGGCTTTGCAGTTCTTTCATCTCGCTGGGTGCGAGTCTGTAAGGAGCACGCGCTATTGGTGCAGCTCCTGGTACAAGATCTATTTGAAATTCAACGGATCGATGTGGGGGTAATCCTGGTAATTCTTTCGGAAATACATCGGGAAATTCTTTTGCAATGGGAACATCATTGATGCTCTTTTCTTCAGTTTGTACTTTCTCGACGTGTGCTAGAACAGCATAGCAACCTTTTCTTATTAGTTTTTGTGCCTTCAAATTACTAATAAGATGTAGCTTCGTGTTGCCCTTTTCTCCGTACACCATTAAGGGTTTTCCTTTTTCTCGTATAATGCGAATTGCATTTTTGTAACAAACGATCTCCGCTTTCACTTCTTTCAACCAGTCCATACCGATTATCACATCAAAACTCCCTAACTCTACTGGTATCAAATCAATCTTAAATGTTTCGCTAACCAGTTTAATTTCTCGATTCCGACATATATTATCTGCTGAAATTAATTTACCATTTGCTAATTCGAGTAAAAATTTACTATCCAAAGGCGTCAATGGACAACTTAATTTAGCACAAAAATCTCTACTCATATAGCTTCTATCCGCACCCGAATCAAATAAAACGTAAGCAGATTTATTGTCAATAAGAAACGTACCCGTAACAAGCTCCGGGTCTTCCTGTGCCTCTACCGCATTAATATTGAAAACTCTTCCACGGCCTTGTCCATTCGTGTCCTCCTGGTTCGGGCAATTTCTAATAATGTGGCCTGGTTTTCCACATTTATAACAAACTACATTGGCATAACTTGCTCCGACACTACTTGCTCCGCCATTACTCGTTCCGACACCATTTGTTCCTTTCGTTCTATTAACCCCTGGTCCGTAGACCTCACACTTCGCCGCGCTATGACCATTTCTTTTACACTTGTTGCAAAATTTGGTGCAGAACCCCGAGTGATTCTTTTCACACCTTTGGCATAGCTGCTTCTGATTGTTGTTGTTGTTGCAGTTATTATTGTTGTTGGGATGATTGTTGTAGTTGCTGTTGTTGTTGTTGTTGTTGTTGTTGGGCCGTTTGTTGTAGTTGCGATTGATGTTGCGATTGTTGGGATAATTGTTGCGATTATTGTTGTAATTGCTGTTGTTGTTGTATTGGTGATTCTTATCACCGTTTTCCTCCCACTTTCTTTTGACTTGCTTCACATTGGCCTCTTCAGCAGTCTGTTCTTTAATTCTTTCTTCAATCTGGTTCACTAGTTTGTGAGCCATTCTACATGCCTGTTGTATGGAGGAGGGCTCGTGTGAACTTATATCTTCTTGGATTCTTTCCGGTAATCCTTTCACAAACGCGTCGATCTTCTCTTCCTCATCTTCGAATGCTCCCGGACACAATAGGCACAATTCTGTGAATCGTCTTTCGTACGTGGTAATATCAAATCCTTGGGTTCGTAACCCTCTAAGTTCTGTCTTGAGCTTATTGACCTCGGTTCTGGGACGGTACTTCTCGTTCATCAAGTGCTTGAATGCTGACCACGGTAGTGCGTACGCATCATCTTGTCCCACTTGCTCTAGATAGGTATTCCACCATGTTAACGCAGAACCTGTGAAGGTATGCGTAGCGTACTTCACTTTGTCCTCTTCAGTACACTTACTTATGGCAAACACCGATTCAACCTTCTCGGTCCACCGTTTCAATCCGATCGGTCCTTCGGTTCCATCAAATTCCAAAGGTTTGCAGGTAGTGAATTCTTTGTAGGTGCATCCTACACGATTTCCTGTACTGCTAGATCCAAGGTTATTGTTGGTATGTAGCGCAGCCTGTACTGCGGCTATGTTTGAAGCTAGAAAAGTACGAAATTCCTCTTCATTCATATTCACGGTGTGTCGAGTAGTCGGTGCCATTTCCTTCAAAATAGTTAAATGGAACAAGTTAATCATACAGAATATTAAGAGTAGTTAATAGTATTTCGTAGCATAATATGAACTCATTTATAAAAGCTTTTTCTTCATATTAGCGTTTTATAAGTTTAAATTCGGGTAGTACCTACCCGTTAAGTTCATACTTAGTAGCTAATATACAATTCAACTACTACAATTCTATATGAAAAACTGATTATAATAATATTTCGCGTTCAAACTTTTATACAATATTTTACAAACTTACAATACCGCTTATTTTACATAAAGCATGAAATATAGCACACAATAACTTTGATACAAGATAGTTGTGAAGACAATTCTAGCTAGTACACAAGTCGTTCAGCAAAGGCAATAAAGACACGTAATTCATACGTCCAGAAACAAGTCATGCATTCTGGTTTTACTAGGACTACTTCCCATCCTTGGTCTTGTGCAACATAACCGTTATGGCCGTTGATAAGACAGCGTGTTGTAACGTCATCAAAGGGACGAGGGTTACGTAATGTCCAACAGTCCCGTAATAATCTAAAAACCTCATTTCTTACCCCAATTACCGACTCCGTCACTTGTGGAAACGTTTTGTTTAATAGTTGTAGCCCGATGTTCTTGTTCTCACTTTGGTGAGAAGCGAACATTACTAATCCGTAAGCATAACATGCTTCTTTATGTTGCATGTTAGCCGCTTTTTCTAAATCACGAAGTCCAATATTCGGATATATTGAGTCAAAATAATTTCTTAACCCGTTGCGTAAAATAGCATTTGGGTTCCCCGCAATATATGCGTCAAAGTAAACACATCGTAACTTATGGGTTTCCCAATGTTATATCCCCCATCTTTCAAACGAAAGTCTCTTATAAACCAAGACATTCTTGGAACGTTCTTCGAATGTCTTACAAACTGATCTCGCCTTAAATAGTTGTGCCGAAGAATTCTGGCCGACTCTAGACAAGATTTCATCAATCATGTCTCCGGGTAGGTCTCTTAAAATATTGGGTTGTCTATCCATTTTGTGTTTTTAAACTGTAAAATAGACAAGAGTTAGATTCATAAAAAAAAATACTTATTAATACAAGCAATTTTTACATATATCATAAAGCATAAGAATACTATATTCCATATATTACACCACACGAATACAACTATCTTATTCCGACTCGCTCGTTTCTTCTTCTTCGGTTTTGGTTCGTTTTGCCAGGTTTCTAGGGATATATGATGTTCCCCTAATACGAGCCGTCGTTGTCCACATTGGTTTAGAAAAACCTGGTGGTTTAGAGGTTCCCGGGTCATTGTTACAACTTAAGGACTTCGGGGGTTGACGATACATATAAAGTTCATCGGGGTTGGAATTAGATTTCTCTATTTTTATGCCCTTTCCCTTATTATTTTCTTTTGCCTTTTTAAATTCAGTTGGGGTAATTTCTATAACATCATCGGAATTCTCGTCGGAATCCGATTCATCGGAGAATTGGTAATCCTCCCAATATTTTGCTTCCTTGGCGGAAACACCATTGACCATAATTAACTTTGGTCGGTTGGTTGAGGATTTTCTTTTACTTAACCGTTTTATTATTTCCCCCACCGGTTCTATTTCTTCATCCGGTTCCGATTCTTCTTCCGGTTCCGATTCTTCTTCCGGTTCCGACTCTTCTTCCGGTTCCTCTTCGGGAACTTGTGAATCAGTCCACAAATCATTCCAATTTACATTTGACCCTTCATTATTATTAGGTGAGTCAATGGGACTTGTTCTAGAGGTAGACATCTATCACATAATATCAAACACGTTAAGAGATTAATATATCACATAATATTCATATGTTAAAAATATATAGTTTCCAACAAAAATGTTAAGCAATCATTTTTAAAGAAAACACGGTCGAAGTCCAGACTCACTAATGCATCCTAACAAACTCGATAAGACACACTAATGCAAATTTTCTGGTTCTCTAAGACCAACGCTCGGATACCAACTGAAATGTCCCGTTCTTATTGATTAAAAACGTTCCATATTAATTGATTTCGTTGCGAGGTTTTGACCTCTATATGAGACGTTTTTCAAAGACTGCATTCATTTTTAAAACAAACCATAACCTTTATTTCATCAATAAAGGTTTAAAAAGCTTTACGTAGATTATCAAATAATGATAATCTAAAATATCCTGTTTACACACGACCATTACATAATGGTTTACAATACAAATATGTTACAACAAAATAAGTTTCTTGAATGCAGTTTTTACACAATATCATACAAGCATGGACTCCAAATCTTGTCCTTATTTAAGTATGCGACAGCGGAAGCTCTTAATAATCACCTGAGAATAAACATGCTTAAAACGTCAACAAAAATGTTGGTGAGTTATAGGTTTAACCTATATATATCAAATCGTAACAATAGACCACAAGATTTCATATTTCAATACACATCCCATACATAGAGATAAAAATCATTCATATGGTGAACACCTGGTAACCGACAATAACAAGATGCATATATAAGAATATCCCCATCATTCCGGGACACCCTTCGGATATGATATAAATTTCGAAGTACTAAAGCATCCGGTACTTTGGATGGGGTTTGTTAGGCCCAATAGATCTATCTTTAGGATTCGCGTCAATTAGGGTGTCTGTTCCCTAATTCTTAGATTACCAGACTTAATAAAAAGGGGCATATTCGATTTCGATAATTCAACCATAGAATGTAGTTTCACGTACTTGTGTCTATTTTGTAAATCATTTATAAAACCTGCATGTATTCTCATCCCAAAAATATTAGATTTTAAAAGTGGGACTATAACTCACTTTCACAGATTTTTACTTCGTCGGGAAGTAAGACTTGGCCACTGGTTGATTCACGAACCTATAACAATATATACATATATATCAAAGTATGTTCAAAATATATTTACAACACTTTTAATATATTTTGATGTTTTAAGTTTATTAAGTCAGCTGTCCTCGTTAGTAACCTACAACTAGTTGTCCACAGTTAGATGTACAGAACTAAATCGATAAATATTATCTTGAATCAATCCACGACCCAGTGTATACGTATCTCAGTATTGATCACAACTCAAACTATATATATTTTGGAATCAACCTCAACCCTGTATAGCTAACTCCAACATTCACATATAGAGTGTCTATGGTTGTTCCGAAATATATATAGATGTGTCGACATGATAGGTCGAAACATTGTATACGTGTCTATGGTATCTCAAAATTACATAATATACAATACAAGTTGATTAAGTTATGGTTGGAATAGATTTGTTACCAATTTTCACGTAGCTAAAATGAGAAAAATTATCCAATCTTGTTTTACCCATAACTTCTTCATTTTAAATCCGTTTTGAGTGAATCAAATTGCTATGGTTTCATATTGAACTCTATTTTATGAATCTAAACAGAAAAAGTATAGGTTTATTGTCGGAAAAATAAGTTACAAGTCGTTTTTGTAAAGGTAGTCATTTCAGTCGAAAGAACGACGTCTAGATGACCATTTTAGAAAACATACTTCCACTTTGAGTTTAACCATAATTTTTGGATATAGTTTCATGTTCATAATAAAAATCATTTTCTCAGAATAACAACTTTTAAATCAAAGTTTATCATAGTTTTTAATTAACTAACCCAAAACAGCCCGCGGTGTTACTACGACGGCGTAAATCCGGTTTTACGGTGTTTTTCGTGTTTCCAGGTTTTAAATCATTAAGTTAGCATATCATATAGATATAGAACATGTGTTTAGTTGATTTTAAAAGTCAAGTTAGAAGGATTAACTTTTGTTTGCAAACAAGTTTAGAATTAACTAAACTATGTTCTAGTGATTACAAGTTTAAACCTTCGAATAAGATAGCTTTATATGTATGAATCGAATGATGTTATGAACATCATTACTACCTTAAGTTCCTTGGATGAACCTACTGGAAAAGAGAAAAATGGATCTAGCTTCAATGGATCCTTGGATGGCTCAAAGTTCTTGAAGCAAAATCATGACACGAAAACAAGTTCAAGTAAGATCATCACTTGAAATAAGATTGTTATAGTTATAGAAATTGAACCAAAGTTTGAATATGATTATTACCTTGTATTAGAATGATAACCTACTGTAAGAAACAAAGATTTCTTGAGGTTGGATGATCACCTTACAAGATTGGAAGTGAGCTAGCAAACTTGAAAGTATTCTTGATTTTATGAAACTAGAACTTTTGGAATTTATGAAGAACACTTAGAACTTGAAGATAGAACTTGAGAGAGTTCAATTAGATGAAGAAAATTGAAGAATGAAAGTGTTTGTAGGTGTTTTTGGTCGTTGGTGTATGGATTAGATATAAAGCATATGTAATTTTGTTTTCATGTAAATAAGTCATGAATGATTACTCATATTTTTGTAATCTTATGAGATATTTCATGCTAGTTGCCAAATGATGGTTCCCACATGTGTTAGGTGACTCACATGGGCTGCTAAGAGCTGATCATTGGAGTGTATATACCAATAGTACATACATCTAAAAGCTGTGTATTGTACGAGTACGAATACGGGTGCATACGAGTAGAATTGTTGATGAAACTGAACGAGAATGTAATTGTAAGCATTTTTGTTAAGTAGAAGTATTTTGATAAGTGTATTGAAGTCTTTCAAAAGTGTATAAATACATATTAAAACACTACATGTATATACATTTTAACTGAGTCGTTAAGTCATCGTTAGTCGTTACATGTAAGTGTTGTTTTGAAACCTTTAGGTTAACGATCTTGTTAAATGTTGTTAACCCAATGTTTATAATAACAAAATAGATTTTAAATTATTATATTATCATGATATGATGATGTACGAATATCTCTTAATATGATATATATACATTAAATGTCGTTACAACGATAAACGTTACATATATGTCTCGTTTCAAAATCATTAAGTTAGTAGTCTTGTTTTTACATATGTAGTTCATTGTTAATATAATTAATGATATGTTTACTTATCATAATATCATGTTAACTATATATATAGCCATATATATGTCGTCATATAGTTTTTTACAAGTTTTAATGTTCGTGAATCACCGGTCAACTTGGGTAGTCAATTGTCTATATGAAACCTATTTCAATTAATCAAGTCTTAACAAGTTTGATTGCTTAACATGTTGGAAACATTTAATCATGTAAACATCAATCTCAATTAATATATATAAACATGGAAAAGTTCGGGTCACTACATATATACCAATAGTACATACATCTAAAAGCTGTGTATTGTACGAGTACGAATACGGGTGCATACGAGTAGAATTGTTGATGAAACTGAACGAGGATATAATTGTAAGAATTTTTGTTAAGTAGAAGTACTTTGATATGTGACTTGAAGTCTTTCAAAAGTGTAAGAATACATATCAAAAAACAACATGTATATACATTCTAATGGAGTAGTTAAGTCTTCGTTAGTCGTTACATGTAAGTGTTGTTATGAAACCTTTAAGTTAACGATCTCAATTAATATTGTTAACCCAATGTTTATTATATCAAATGAGATGTTAAATTATTATATTATCATGATATTATGATGTATGAATATCTCTTAATATGATATATACATTAAAATATCGTTACAACGATAATCGTTACATATAAGTCTCGTTTCGTAATTCTTGAGTTATTAGTCTTGTTTTTACATATGTAGTTCATTGTTAACACACTTAATGATATATTTAAATATAATTTTATCATGTTAAATATAGTGTATCAATATCTTAATATGATACATATGTAGTTAGTAGACGTTATCATAACGATAATCGTTATATATATCATTTCGAGTTTCTTAACTTAGTAATCTCATTTCTTATGTATATCACACATTGTTAATATATTTAGTGAGATACTTACTCATCATTATCTTATGTCAACCATATATATATGTCCATATATACCACATCATGTAGGTTTTACAATTTTGTAACGTTTGTGAATCGCCGGTCAACTTGGGTGATCAATTGTCTATATGAAACTTATTTCATTTAATCAAGTCTTAACAAGTTTGATTGCTTAACACGTTGGAAAAATTTAGTCATGTAAATATCAATCTCAATTAATATATATAAACATGGAAAAGTTCGGGTCACTACAGTACCTACCCGTTAAATAAATTTCGTCCCGAAATTTTAAGCGGTTGAAGGTGTTGACGAATCTTCTGGAAATAGATGCGGGTATTTCTTCTTCATCTGATCTTCATGCTCCCAGGTGAACTCGGGTCCTCTACGAGCATTCCATCGAACCTTAACAATCGGTATCTTGTTTTGCTTAAGTCTCTTAACCTCACGATCCATTATTTCGACGGGTTCTTCAATGAATTGAAGTTTTTCATTGATTTGGATTTTGTCCAACGGAATAGTGAGATCTTCTTTAGCAAAACATTTCTTCAAATTCGAGACGTGAAAAGTGTTATGTACAGCCACGAGTTGTTGAGGTAGCTCCAGTTGGTAAGCTACTGGTCCGACACGATCTATAATCTTGAATGGTCCAATGTACCTTGGATTTAGTTTCCCCCGTTTACCAAATCGAACAACGCCTTTCCAAGGTGAAACCTTAAGCATGACCATTTCTCCAATTTCAAACTCTATATCTTTTCTTTTACTGTCCGCGTAGCTCTTTTATCGACTCAGGGCGGTTTTCAATCATTGTTGAATTTGGATGATTTTCTCAGTAGTTTCTTGTATTATATCCGGACCCGTAAGCTATCTATCCCCCACTTCATTCCAACAAATCGGAGACCTGCACTTTCTACCATAAAGTGCCTCAAACGGCACCATCTCAATACTAGAATGATAACTGTTGTTGTAGGAAAATTCTGCTAACGGTAGGTGTCGATCCCAAGTGTTTCCGAAATCAATAACACATGCTTGTAGCATGTCTTCAAGCGTTTGTATCGTCCTTTCGCTCTGCCCATCAGTTTGTGGATGATAGGCAGTACTCATGTCTAGACGAGTCCCCAATGCTTGTTGCAACGTCTGCTAGAACCTTGAAACAAATCTACCATCCCTATCAGAGATAATAGAGACGGGTATTCCATGTCTGGAGACAACCTCCTTCAAATACAATCGTGCCAACTTCTCAATTTTGTCATCTTCTCTCATTGGCAGGAAGTGTGCTGACTTGGTGAGACGATCAACTATTACCCAAATAGTATCATAACCACTTGCAGTCCTTGGCAATTTAGTAATGAAATCCATGGTAATATTTTCCCATTTCCATTCTGGGATTTCGGGTTGTTGAAGTAGACCTGATGGTTTCTGATGTTCAGCTTTGACCTTAGAACACGTCAAACATTCTCCTACATATTTAGCAATATCGGCTTTCATACCCGACCACTAAAAGTGTTTCTTGAGATCTTTGTACATCTTCCCCGCTCCGGGATGTATTGAATATCTGATTTTATGTGCTTCCTTAAGTACCTTTTCTCTCACATCTCCAAACTTTGGTACCCAAATGTTGGGATTTAACAAGTTTGAAACTCTTAAAACCATTTAAGAATCATTATAAAACCGAAGCGTGAAATTACCAATTTAACTTGTTATCTTTAAACCAATTAAAGCTAAATCCCATCTTGGATCAAGTTGTGAAATGATGCTTACTAATCAACAAGAAAGGTTAAGAGTGTCATACCTCCTCAAAACCAAGTTTGAGGGCTACTCAAATGTGCAGAAAATTGATGGAGATGATGGTGAAAATAGCCTCCAAATTGATGCTTCAAGTGTGTTAAACTCCAAGCCTTTGAAGCTCCAACACCACCCTTGAGCTTGCTAATATTTAGGACCCTTAAACACCTTGAACACAAGCTTTAAACTCACTTTCTTTTCTGCTCAAAAACCGAACAGCAGCTGACTTAATTTGATGGTGAATGCAAGCCTCAAAACAATGAGACCTCAAGGGATTATACCCCAAGCCTTTAACCAACACCTTGTATAAGTTGGTTAGGATTTTTACACTTGAAAATGAGCTTCCTAAAGCTCAAGAACACTCTTATTTTTCTACTGGAATTTTTCACCCGCCTTGACCAAAAAAATGAAGAGAGTATTTACTAGTATTTTTTTTACTTTTAAGAAAGATGCTTGAATGTGTGTCTTTAAAAGGTATCAAGCATGCTTGTCTATGGAGTTGTGTAAACACAAGTAACAAGAAAAGGGAGCATGTGTGTCTTGAAGACCACCCTTAAAAAAAACGGCCACCCTTTTGTTTTTATAAAAAAATTCAATTTTTATAAACTTGTGAAAATACATTATGTATTTATCTTGTTACTTGCATATTTTATAGAACTTTTTATAAAATATAACACAATATAATTATTTAAACCTATAAATAATTATATATAAATTATCCAAATAATTTATCTCAAGTGATAATGTTTTAGAGAACCGATTTTTTAAAATTCAAGTGTCGCGTATTTATTTAACGAACCAATCGATAAGATAAACACATATAAGGTGTCGGTAAGCTTGTTATTGGGTATGACCCGACTTGGATCATAACATGTTAGCCACATTAATTTAATATGTCTCTCGGGCATACGAAATACCCTCAATCTCCCACTTGCACGAGAAACATAAGAAATTAATGCAAGTGACAGATACCACCTAACGACCGTCCATCACCTCCAATATGTTATGACTTTGTGCCATTCAATAACATCATCCTTTTTGAGTTCCCATCTCGAATATGAATAGGTGAATCTTTCATTATATCCTTTCATCCTAGATGTCATGTTAAATCCAAGAGACACAGAGTGATCACTCTCTTCTAGATTTAACTTTATCAGGCCTTAGACATCTGACTCTCAACGAATAAGAGGGACAAATTCCATCTTGACTACATATGTCCTAGATATACACTATGCATTATACCTGAGCTCTTCCTTATGAACTACCATATTTCAGAATAGCGAAGGAAAGAATCAAGGCATAATACTTAGTGAATATCCGAATCCAATATGTATCTCAGGTCAGAGGATACGATGATATTCACCTTTACTCAAGATTACATGTGATTAACCACAAAGGCTCCATTTAGTAAATCTTGAGAGCGGGTCTTCCAATATTTGCATCACACAAATATCTATGAACCTTGGTTGCAACCTTGCCCCACATTCAACCTGAATGTATACCAATCCAAGTTCATAATAGTGTAAACCTCACACTTGTTCCCACAAATGTGATCGACTACGGAATTTAGAATAATTGCTTATTCATGGATAAAATATGCAAAATAGGAACATAAATCAAAATAAATTAACCCATAATTATATTAATGAGTTTGAACCATTTCGTTCCGTTACAATACTTAAAACAGATCATGACCAATCACTAGAATATCGAAGCCCTAATGCACTAACATGCCCTTGATGTTTTGCACCATGTAAGAGCTTCGTGAGTGGATCCGCTATGTTAAGATCTGTGTGAACTTTGCGAATACATATATTTCCATTTTCAACTTCATCCCTTATGTAGTTGAATCTCCGCTCAATGTGACGGGTCTTTTGGTGAGCACGAGGTTCCTTGATTTGAGCAATCGCACCCTCGTTGTCACAAAAGATCTCAAGAGGGTCCTGAATGGAAGGGACAACTCCTAAGTCGTCGATGAATTTCTTCATCCATGCAGCTTCCTGAGCTGCCAATGAGGCGCAAATGTACTCCGACTCTGTAGTGGATAATGCAACAACATCCTGTTTTGAACTCTTCCAAGAGACCGCACCTCCATTTAATGTGAAGACATAACCGGATTGTGATCGAGAATCATCACGATCAGTTTGGAAACTCGCGTCCACGTAACCTTTTACAGCGAGTTCCTCCTCACCAGACCCGTATATAAGAAACATATCCTTAGTCCTCCTAAGGTATTTCAATATACTTTTAACAGCAATCCAATGACTGTTTCCTGGGTTATTCTGGTATCTACTTGTCAAGCTTAGAGCGCATGACACGTCCGGTCTAGTACATATCATTGCATACATGATTGACCCAATAGCAGATGCATATGGGACTTTCTTCATTCTCTCCTGTTCATCTTTCGTGGTGGGGCACTGAGATGAACTGAGAAGTGTTCCCTTTTGAATAGGTACCAAACCTTTCTTAGAGTACTCCATCTTGAACCTTTTCAAGATCTTTTCAATGTATGCACTTTGATTCAAACCTATCAATTTCTTGGATCTATTCCTATAGATCCCTATCCCCAATATATATTGTGCTTCTCCAAGATCCTTAATGGAGAAGCAACTTTTAAGCCTAGTTTTGACTCCTTGCATTGTGGTAATATCATTCCCAAATAACAATATATCATCCACGTATAGTACGAGGAACATAACAGAGCTCCCACTAGCTTTCTTGTATACACAAGCTTCATCACCATTTTTAATGAAACCAAATTTCTTTGCCTCCTCATTAAAACGATGATTCCACATTCTAGATGCTTGTTTCAATCTGTAGATTGATTTCTTTAACTTGCATACCTTTTTAGGATGTTTCGGATCGACAAAACCTTCGGGCTGTACCATATAGAAATCTTCCTCAAGATATCCATTTAGGAAAGTGGTTTTGACATCCATTTGCCATATTTCATAGTCATAGTGAGCAGCAATGGCAAATAATATCCTAATAGACTTTAGCATTGCCACAGGCGAGAAAGTTTCATCATAGTCAACCCCTTGAGTTTGAGTGAAACCTTTTGCTACAAGTCTAGCTTTGTATGTATCCAAGTTTCCATGTATGTCGTTTTTATTCTTGAAAAGCCATTTGCAATCAACTAGCTTGGAGCTAGGAGGTTGCACAACAAGTTCCCAAACTTGGTTTTCATACATGGATTGCATCTCGGCGTTCATGGCTTCCTGCCATTTGTCTTTATCAATCCTTGATAAAGCATCTTCGTAGTTTGTAGGTTCATCCAAATCAACCGTATAGCAACCATCCACGAGAAAACCATATCTCTCAGGAGGATTACTAATCCTACTAGATCTTCGAATGTCTTGTATACTTTGATCAACCACTTGATCATTTTCAACATTTTCATGTTGAGTGCTAGTGTTAACCAATTGTGCATCATCTATTTGATCTTGAACCTCTTCAAAATCTATCTTCCTTTCACTATTTCCTTCCATTAGGAACTTAGCTTCAAGGAATTCCGCCTTTCGAGCAACAAATACATTTTGCTCAGTCGGATCATAGAAATAGTATCCCATATCATCCTTGGGATATCCTATGAAGATACACTTTGTGGATCGAGCATGCAACTTATTAGCATCATAGCGCTTAGGATAAGCTTCACATCCCCATACTTTTAAGTATGATAGAGAAGGAGGTTTTTCGAACCACATCTCGTGAGGAGTTCGTTCCACTTTCTTGGTTGGGGCCATATTTAAAATACGAGCCATGGAGCATAGACAATAACCCCAAAAAGATAGAGGTAATGAGATTCTTGCCATCATAGATCGAACCATATCCATTAGGGTTCGGTTTCTCCTCTCGGACACTCCATTAAGCTGGGGTGTTCCGGGTGGAGTAATTTATGAGATAATCCCACAATTTCTAAGATGATCTTCGAAGGAATCGCTGAGGTATTCACCTCCTCTATCGGTACAAAGTACCTTAATTGTCTTGTTGAGTTGATTTTGTACTTTGTTTTGATATTCCTTGAATGCTTCAAAAGTTTTGTCCTTATGTCTTAACATGTAGACATATCCGAAACGACTGAAGTCATCAATGAAAGTAACGAAGTATCTTTCACCATTCCTAGTTATGGGCTTAAAGGGTCCACATACATCCGAATGTATTAATCCCAATAAGTCCTTAGCCCTTTCATAGGTCCCTTTGAAAGGTGCTTTAGTCATTTTGCCTTGTAAACAAGATTCACATACATCAAATGAATCCACCTCACTTGATTTTAAAAGACCATTCTTTTGAAGTGTATGCATTCGATTCTTGTTTATGTGACCAAGGCGACAATGCCATAAGTAGGAATCACTCAAATCCCTTTTGAGCTTCTTGGTGCTTGCTTGGTATATTGAGCTATCGAATGATGTGTTATCATGAACCAATTCATAAATACCATTAAAAGGCGAGGCCTTAAAATAGAACATATCATTCAAAGAAACATGGATATCATCATTAATAAAATTAAGATTAAAACCACATAGTCTTAAACGGGAAACAGAAATAATGTTTCGTGTTAAATTCGGTGCATACAAAACATTTTTCAATATAAGCTCCAAACCACTTGGTAGCTTTAAAACAAAGTCTCCTTGAGCTTTTACGTGTACCTTTGCACCATTTCCCATGTAGAGACTTGTTGTTCCCATATTTAGTTTACTTCTTATGAACCCTTGCAATGAATTGCAAATATGAGTTCCACATCCTGTGTCTACCCATGTATTAGAAGAAGTAATACTAAGCTCAATGTATATTATGTATACATTACCTGAGGTTTGCCCTGCATCCCTCTTTGCATTCAACTCCTTTAGGTAGACCGGGCAGTTGCGTTTCCAGTGACCCATTTCACCGCAACCGAAGCACGGGTATTCCTTGGTGTTTGCTTGTCCGGCAACCTTTTGCTTCTTGTTCTTGTTTTTTGGTTGGGGTAACCATCTTCCCTTTTCCCTTGCCTTGATGAGCGGGTCCTTTCCTCTTAGCCGCCTTAGGCTTAGAGGTGTTATTACCTTTGGACCCACCATCATTGATCATTAGCATGGGTGAAGCCTTTTTACCTATGCTTGATTCATCCGTTCTTAGCATGGCATGTAATTCGCCAATGCTCTTATCCCAATCATTCATGCTGTAATTCAACACGCATGTGTCAAACCTTTTTGACAAAGAGTTGTGGATAAGGTCCGTGGTTAATTCATTAGACACGGGACAGTTGAGACGGTGCAATCGATCAATGAGGCTTTTCATCTTTTGTACATTAGATGAAACGGATTGGGAGTTATTTTCCTTTTCGAGGATGGACCTCAATGATAGGTTATTAAAGTTGATTGGTGTGTTTGGAATGTTGTTGTTATTATTGGCGGCCATCTACAAAATTTAACAAAGTTCGTTTAAGTATCAATTTCAATTTAACATTCAATGCCCTTTAAATCCAATTGATATATTAAATTCTAGAATCCAACGGTAAACCAAATTCCGGTTAGGTGACCTTTATCCCGTCATTTAATTTAGCTAGGTAGTCATTATATGACAATTGCAATCCATTTGCAACTTCTAGAGTATGGGATCATGCAATCCTTTTGCATGGCATATTTATCCCATCAACGCCTATTTGTTCCTCATGCTTCGGTGACCCTAAGTTCATGATTCCCAAATCAAGTCATCCTACTTGTGTAAACGTGTAAACTTAACATACAAGTGGTTAGGTGACCTTTATCCCACAAGCATGTCAAATTCACCTTAACCACATTAGTTTGTTCATGACGCTTAGGTGACCTTTATCCCATCATGAGTTCCCTAATATGTTTAAGTGTCTCACAAAAGGATGACGTTAAACTTGTTTACCTTGTTTGTAAAAGGGATTTTAAGTTTTCGTTTATTCTAGTATGAGAAAACTTTTATGCCATACACCAACATGCATTTAGTGTATGGTACTTATGAAAAACCACTTTCATGTATTGTAATTTGCCAATTACTTGATATAAACCATTTTATATATATGTGATCCTTTTCTTGTTCTTAATAACCATTTATTAAGGTCTTTAGTTGCTTTTAATTTAACCAATTAAATTGTCGTCTTGCATGTTATTAATACGTCTAATTTAACCAATTAAATTGTCGTTTTGCTTGTTGTTATCTTGTGATTAATTGTATCAACCAAACATACAATACAATAAACAAACAAACAACCACACATGCAAAACAAGTATGTTCACAATCTAGCCATTTTGGTGGACATTTGTTTAGCCGAAAACAAATGTCACCGGGTTAAGGGGTAATAATACAAAGTAGGAGATTTCAAATCTCCCACTTAACCTTGCATCCATATGCTCCTTGTGTTCTTCAAGTCTTCATCATCTTGTATCTTCATTTTTTTTACAAAATATGTATCCTAATACATTTTTCTAGAAAATAAAATACAACCTAATCTATTTTACATACCAAATATAAAATAAATTACATGACCAAATGAATAAATATTATTACATACCAAATGAATAAATATTAAATCAACCAAACATGCAACCAAACACAAGGTCAAGGCATAGATTGTGAATATTATCTACATAAGTGATAGGCAATACAGAATCACAAGTGATTGGAAACACAGAATCACAAGTGATTGGCAGTACAGAATCACAAGTGATTGGCAGTACAGAATCACAAGTGATTGGCAGTACAGAATCACAAGTGATTTTGGCCAAAATGATAAACCACCCAAAACCGAAAATTTTACATTCTCCTTCATGCATGTTCATAGAATGCAAAATTATAGTGGGTTTAATAACCATCTCGAAGCATATTTCAACAACTTCGGCTCTAGATACCATTGTTGGGATTTAACAAGTTTGAAACTCTTAAAACCATTTAAGAATCATTATAAAACCATAGCGTGAAATTACCAATTTAACTTGTTATCTTTAAACCAATTAAAGCTAAATCCCATCTTGGATCAAGTTGTGAAATGATGCTTACTAATTAACAAGAAAGGATAAGAGTGTCATACCTCCTCAAAACCAAGTTTGAGGGCTACTCAAATGTGCAGAAAATTGATGGAGATGATGGTGAAAATAGCCTCCAAATTGATGCTTCAAGTGTGTTAAACTCCAAGCCTTTGAAGCTCCAACACCACCCTTGAGCTTGCTAATATTTAGGACCCTTAAACACCTTGAACACAAGCTTTAAACTCACTTTCTTTTCTGTTCAAAAACCGAACAGCAGCTGACTTAATTTGATGGTGAATGCAAGCCTCAAAACAATGAGACCTCAAGGGATTATACCCCAAGCCTTTAACCAACACCTTGTACAAGTTGGTTAGGATTTTTACACTTGAAAATGAGCTTCCTAAAGCTCAAGAACACTCTTATTTTTCTGCTGGAATTTTTCACCCGCCTTGACCAAAAAATGAAGAGAGTATTTACTAGTATTTTTTTTTACTTTTAAGAAAGATGCTTGCATGTGTGTCTTTAAAAGGTATCAAGCATGCTTGTCTATGGAGTCGTGTAAACACAAGTAACAAGAAAAGGGAGCATGTGTGTCTTGAAGACCACCCTTAAAAAAAACGGCCACCCTTTTGTTTTTATAAAAAAATTCAATTTTTATAAACTTGTGAAAATACATTATGTATTTATCTTGTTACTTGCATATTTTATAAAACCTTTTATAAAATATAACACAATATAATTATTTAAACCTATAAATAATTATATATAAATTATCCAAATAATTTATCTCAAGTGATAATCTTTTAGAAAACCGATTTTCTAAAATTCAAGTGTCGCGTATTTATTTAACGAACCAATCGATAAGATAAACACATATAAGGTGTCGGTAAGCTTGTTATTGGGTATGACCCGACTTGGATCATAACATGTTAGCCACATTAATTTAATATGTCTCTCGGGCATACGAAATACCTTCACCAAATTCTTTCAGCCCTATATCGGGTTCCATCTTCCCGAATATTAAGATGTTTCTCCGATCCTTTGGGTATTTCATTCTTCAACTTTCCTTCTTTTACAACTCCCTGCTGCACCTCCTTTATTTGAGTAGTAAGGTTAGTACGAATAATTATATTCATAGCTTTTACTCAAATGGGTTCTCTGTCCTTTCTGCTCAAGGCGTCAGCTACCACATTTGCCTTCCTCGGGTGGTAACAAATCTCGAAATCGTAATCATTCAATAACTCAATCCACCTACGATGCCTCATGTTCAGTTGTTTCTGATTAAATATATGTTGGAGACTTTTGTGGTCGGTATATATAATACTTTTGACCCCATATAAGTAATGCCTCCAAGTCTTTAATGCAAAAACAACAGCACCCAATTCCAAATCATGAGTTGTATAATTTTGCTCGTGAATCTTCAATTGTCTAGACGCATAAGCAATCACCTTCGTTCGTTGCATTAATACACAACCGAGACCTTGCTTTGATGCGTCACAATAAATCACAAAATCATCATTCCCTTCAGGCAATGAAAATATAGGTGCCGTAGTTAGCTTTTTCTTCAATAACTGAAACGCCTTCTCTTGTTCATTCTTCCATTTAAATTTCTTCCCTTTATGCGTTAATGCAGTCAAGGGTTTTGCTATTTTGGAGAAATCTTGGATGAATCTTCTGTAGTAACCAGCCAATCCTAAAAATTGACGTATATGCTTCGGAGTTTTTGGGGTTTCCCACTTTTCAACGGTTTCGATCTTTGCTGGGTCCACCTGGATACCTTCTTTGTTCACTATGTGACCGAGGAATTGAACTTCTTCCAACCAAAATGCACACTTTGAAAACTTAGCGTACAGTTTTTCTTTCCTCAATACTTTTAGCACTTTTCTCAAATGTTCTTCGTGCTCTTGATCATTCTTTGAGTAAATAAGTATGTCATCGATGAAAACAATGACAAACTTGTCAAGATATGTCCCACACACTCGGTTCATAAGGTCCATGAACACATTTGGTGCGTTAGTCAATCCAAACGGCATAACCATCAACTCGTAATGACCATAACGCGTCCTAAAAGCAGTTTTTGGAATACCAGAATGTAAATCGATTTTCGAATAAACCGACGAGCTTTGTAGTTGATCAAATAAGTCATCAATTCTCGGCAGTGGATAACGGTTTTTGATGGTAAGTTTATTCAACTCTCTGTAGTCAATACACAACCTAAATGTACCATTCTTCTTCTTGACAAACAAAATAGGAGCTCCCCATGGTGATGTGCTTGGTCGAATGAAACCACGTTCTAATAGTTCTTTCAGTTGGCTTTGCAGTTCTTTCATCTCACTGGGTGCGAGTCTGTAAGGAGCACGAGCTATTGGTGCAGCTCCTGGTACAAGATCTATTTGAAATTTAATAGATCCATGTGGAGGTAGTCCCGGTAGTTCTTTCAGAAATACATCGGGAAATTCTTTTGCGACGGGAACATCATTGATGCTCTTTTCTTCAATTTGTACTTTCTCGACGTGTGCTAGAACAACCTAGCAACCTTTTCTTATTAGTTTTTGTGCCTTCAAATTACTAATAAGATGTAGCTTCGTGTTTCCTTTTTCCCCGTACACGATTAAGGGTTCTCCTTCTTCTCGTACAATACGAATTGCATTTTTGTAACATACGATCTCTGCTTTCATCTCCTTCAGCCAGTCCATGCCAACTATTACATCAAAACTCCCTAACTCTACTGGTATCAAATCAATCTTAAATATTTCGCTACCCAGTTTAATTTCTCGATTCCGGCATATATAATCTGTTGAAATTAATTTACCGTTTGCTAATTCGAGTAAAAATTTAGTATCCAACGGCGTCAATGGACAACTTAATTTAGCACAAAAATCTCTACTCATATAGCTTCTATCCGCACCCGAATCAAATAAAACGTAAGCAGATTTATTGTCAATAAGAAACGTACCCGTAACAAGCTCCGGGTCTTCCTGTGCCTCTGCCTCATTAATATTGAAAACTCTTCCGCGGCCTTATCCATTCGTGTTCTCCTGGTTCTGGTAATTTCTAATAATGTGGCCCGGTTTTTCACATTTATAACAAACTACATTAGCATAACTTGCCCCGACACTACTTGCTCCGCCATTACTCGTTACGACACCATTTGTTCCTTTCGTTCTGTTAACCCCTGGTCCGTAGACCTCACACTTCGCCGCGCTATGACCATTTCTTTTACAGTTGTTGCAAAATTTGGTGCAGAACCTCGAGTGATACTTTTCACACCATTGGCATAGCAGCTTCTGATTGTTGTTGTTGTTGTTACGGTTGTTATTGTTGTTGGAATGATTGTTGTTGTTGTTGTTGTTGTTGTGCCGTTTGTTGTAGTTGCGATTGATGTTGCGATTGTTGGGATAGTTGTTGTTGTTTTGGTGACTCTTATCTCCGTTTTCCTCCCACTTTCTTTTGACTAACTTCACGTTGGCCTCTTCGGCCTCCTGTTCTTTAATTCTTCCCTCAATCTGGTTCACTAGTTTGTCAGCCATTCTACATGCCTTTTGTATGGAGGCAAGCTCGTGTGAACTTATATCTTCTTGGATTCTCTCTGTTAACCCTTTCACAAACGCGTCGATCTTCACTTCCTCATCTTCGAACGCTCTCGGACACAATAGGCACAATTCTGTGAATCGTCTTTCGTACGAAGTAATATCGAATCCCTGTGTTCGTAACCCTCTAAGTTCTGACTTGAGCTTATTGACCTCGGTTCTGGGACAGTACTTCTCGTTCATCAAGTGCTTGAATACTGACCACGGTAGCGCGTAAGCAGCATCTTGTCCCACTTGCTCTAGATAGGTATTCCACCATGTTAACGCAATACCTGTGAAGGTATGCGTAGCGTACTTCACTTTGTCTCCTTCAGCACACTTACTTATGACAAACACCGATTCAACTTTCTCGGTCCACCGTTTCAATCCGATTGGTTCTTCGGTCCCATCAAATTCTGAAGGTTTGCAGGCAGTGAATTCCTTGTAGAAGCATCCTACATGATTTCTTGCACCGTTAGCTGTATTGCTAGATTCAGAGTTATTGTTGGTATGTAGCGCGGCCTGTACTGTGGCTATGTTTGAAGCAAGAAAGGCACGAAATTTCTCTTCGCTCATATTCAAGGTGTGTCAAGTAGTCGGTGCCATTTCCTTCAAAATAGTCAAATGAAATAATTTAATCATACAGAATATTAAGAGTAGTCAATAGTATCTCGTAGCATAATATGAACTCATTTATAAAAGCTTTTTCTTCAAACTTACAACTTCGCTATATTACATATAACATGAAATATAGTACACTATGATACAGGACAGTTTTGAAGATAAATCTAGTTAATACGCAAGTTGGTCAACAAAGGAAATAAAGACACGTAATTCATAAGTCCAGAAACAAGTCATGCATTCTGGTTTTACTAAGACGACTTCCCATCCTTGGTCTTGTGAAAAATAACCGTTATGACCATTGGCTCGGCAGCATGTTGTAATGTTGTCAAAAGGACGAGGGTTTCGTAATGTCCAACAACCCCGTAATAATCTAAAAACCTTGTTTCTCACCCCAACTACTGAATTCGTCACTTGTGGGAAAGTTTTATTTAAAAGCTGCAATCCGATGTTCTTTTTCTCACTTTGGTAAGAAGCGAACATCACTAACCCGTAAGCATAACATGCTTCTTTATGTTGCATGTTAGAAGCTCTTTCTAATTCACGAAATCCTATGTTGGGATATGTGGAGTCAAAATAGGTTCTTAACCCGTAGCGTAAAATTGCATTTGAGTTCCCCGCATTTAATGCTTTAAAGAAAACACGGCGTAACTTAAAGTCACCCCAATGTGATATACCCCACCTATTAAAGGAAAGCCTTTTATAAACTAAGGCATTTCTGGAAAGTCTTTCAAATGTTTGACAAGTTAATTTCGCCATAACTAAATGTGCTGATGAATTCTGACCGACTCTAGACAAGATTTCCTCAATCATATCCTCTGGTAGGTCTTCTAAAATATTCGGTTGTCTACCCTTAACGTCCATTTTGTTTTTATACTGTAAAATAGACAACGATTAGATTCGTAATAACAAAAAATACAAGCAATTTTTACATAGAACATAAAAGTACAAGCACACTACAATACATTTATTACACAACATGCTCACACCCCTCTAATCTGAATTGCTGGTTTCTTCTTCTTCGGACTTGGTTCTTTTCCCTAATTTTCTAGGGATATATGATGTTCCTCTAATACGAGCCGTCGTTTTCCACATTGGTTTAGAAAAACTTGGTGGTTTAGAGGTTCCCGGGTTATTATCACGATATTGAAAATATGGGTGTTGACGGTACATATAAAGTTCATCGGGGTCGGAATCAGATTTCTCTATTTTAATGTCTTTTCCCTTATTATTTTCTTTTGCCTCATTAAATTAGGTCGGGGTAATTTCTATAACATCATCGGAATCCTCATCAGGATCCGATTCATCGGAAAATTGGTAATTTTCCCAATATTTTGCTTCCTTAGCGGAAACACCATTGACCATTATTAACTTTGGTCCATTGGTTAAGGATTTTATTTTATTTTACCGGTTTTCTGTGGTTCCTACTATTCTCCCCTCCGGAACCTCTTCTTCTGGTTCCTCTTCTTCCGGTTCCTCTTCTTCCGGTTCCGTTTCCTCTTCTTCCGGTTCTTCGGGAACTTATGAATCTTGCCAATATATATTCGACTCTTCGTTATTATTAGGTGAGTCAATGAGATTTGTGCTAGAGGTAGACATCTATCACACAATATCAAACATGTTAAGAGATTAATATATCACATAATATTTACATGTTAATAATATATAGTTTCCAACAAAAATGTTAAGCAATCATTTTTAAAGAAAACATGGTCGAAGTCCAGACTCACTAATGCATCCTAACAAACTCGATAAGACACACTAATGCAAATTTCCTGGTTCTCTAAGACCAACGCTCTAATACCAACTGAAATGTCCCGTTCATATTGATTATAAACGTTCCATATTAATTGATTTTGTCGCGAGGTTTTGACCTCTATATGAGACGTTTTTCAAAGACTGCATTCATTTTTAAAACAACCATAACCTTTATTTTAGCGATAAAGATTTAAAAAACATTACGTAGATTATCAAGTAATGATAATCTAAAATATACCGTTTACACACGACCATTACATAATGGTTTACAATAAGAATATATTACATCAAAAATAAGTTTCTTGAATGCAGTTTTTACATAATATCATACAAGCATAGACTCTAAATCTTGTCCTTATTTTAGTATGCAACAGCGGAAGCTCTTAGTATTCACCTGAGAATAAACATGCTTTAAACGTCAACAAAAATGTTGGTGAGTTATAGGTTTAACCTATATATATCAAATCATAACAATAGACCACAATATTTCATATTTCAATACACATCCCATACATAGAGATAAAAATCATTCATATGGTGAACACCTAGTAACCAACATTAACAAGATGCATATATAAGAATATCCCCATCATTCCGGGACACCTTTCGGATATGATATAAATTTCGAAGTACTAAAGCATCCGGTACTTTGGATGGGCTTTGTTAGGCCTAATAGATCTATCTTTAGGATTCGCGTCAATTAGGGTGTCTGTTCCCTAATTCTTAGATTACCAGACTTAATAAAAAGGGGCATATTCGATTTCGATAATTCAACCATAGAATGTAGTTTCATGTACTTGTGTCTATTTTGTAAATCATTTATAAAACCTGTATGTATTCTCATCCCAAAAATATTAGAATTTAAAAGTGGGACTATAACTCACTTTCACAAATATTTCCTTCCTCGGAAATAAGACTTGGCCACGGATCGATTCACGAACCTATATAAATATGTACATATATATCAAAGTATGATCAAAATATAATTACAACCATTTTTATTATGTTTTAAAGATTTAAGTGTATTAAGTCAGCTGTCCTAGTTGGTAACCTACAACTAGTTGTCCACAGTTAGATGTACAGAAATAAATCGATATATATTATCTTGAATCAATCCACAACCCAGTGTATACACGTCTCAGGCTAGTTCACAACTCAAAGTATATATATTTTTGGAATCAACCTCAACCCTATATAGCTAACTCCAACATTACTGCATATAGAGTGTCTATGGTTGTTCCAAATAATATATATACATGGGTCGATATGATATGTCAAAACATTTGTATACGTGTCTATGGTATCCCAAGATTACATAATATATTAGAATACATGTATAATACAATATAAGTTAGCTAGGATATGATTTGTATAGATTTGTTAAACATATCCCGTAGCTAAAAAGATCAAAAATATCCAATCTTGTTTTACCCATAACTTCTTCATTTTAAATTCGTTTTGAGTGAATAAAATTGCTATGGTTTCATATTGAATTATAATTTAAGAATCCAAACAGAAAAAGTATAGGTTTATAGTCGGAAATTTAAGGTACATGTCAATTACTAAAGAGGTAGTCATTTCCGTTGAAAGAACGACATCTTGATGACCATTTTGAAAAACATACTTTCACTTTGAGTTTAACCAAGATTTTTGGATATAGTTTCATGTTCATATGAAAAATCATTTTCCCAGAAGAATAACTTTTAAATCAAATTTTATCATACTTTTTAATTATCCAAACCAAAACAGCCCTCGGTTTCACTACGACGGCGTATATCCGATTTTATGGTGCTCATCGTGTTTCCAGGTTTTAAATCATTAAGTTAGCATATCATATAGATATAGAACATGTGTTTTGTTGATTTTAAAAGTTAAGTTAGAAGGATTAACTTTTTTTTGCGAACAAGTTTAGAATTAACTAAACTATGTTCTAGTGATTACAAGTTTAAACCTTCGAATAAGATAGCTATATATGTATGAATCGAATGATGTTATGAACATCATTACTACCTCAAATTTTCTGGATAAAACTACTAGAAATGAGAAAAATAGACTAGCTTCAAAGGATCCTTGGATGGCTTGAAAGTTCTTAAAGCAGAATCATGACACGAAAACAGTTCAAGTAAGATTTTCACTCGAAATAAGATTGTTATAGTTGTAGAAATTGAATCAAAGTTTGAATATGAATATTACCTTGAATTAGAAAGATAACCTACTGTAAATAACAAAGGTTCCTTGATCTTAGATGATTACTTGGAATGGATTAGAAAGCTTGGAAGTAAATTTGCAAACTTGGTAGTATTCTTGATTTTTATGAAACTATACTTATGGAATTTATGAAGAACACTTAGAACTTGAAGATGGAACTTGAGAGAGATCAATTAGATGAAGAAAATTGAAGAATGAAAGTGTTTGTAGGTGTTTTTGGTCGTTGGTATATGGATTAGATATAAAGGATATGTAATTTTGTTTTCATGTAAATAAGTCATGAAGGATTACTAATATTTTTGTAATTTTATGAGATATTTCATGCTAGTTGCCAAATGATGGTTCTCACATGTGTTAGGTGACTCACATGGGCTGCTAAGAGCTGATCATTGGAGTGTATATACCAATAGTACATACATCTAAAAGATGTGTATTGTACGAGTACGAATACGGGTGCATACGAGTAGAATTGTTGATGAAACTGAACGAGGATATAATTGTAAGAATTTTTGTTAAGTAGAAGTACTTTGATATGTGTCTTGAAGTCTTTCAAAAGTGTAAGAATACATATCAAAACACAACATGTATTTACATTCTAATGGAGTCGTTAAGTCTTCGTTAGTCGTTACATGTAAGTGTTGTTTTGAAACCTTTAAGTTAACGATCTCAATTAATGTTGTTAACCCAATGTTTATTATATCAAATTAGATGTTAAATTATTATATTATCATTATATTATGATGTATGAATATCTCTTAATATGATATATACATTAAAATATCGTTACAACGATAATCGTTACATATAAGTCTCGTTTCGTAATTCTTGAGTTAGTAGTCTTGTTTTTACATATGTAGTTCATTGTTAACACACTTAATGATATATTTAAATATCATTTTATCATGTTAAATATAGTGTATCAATATCTTAATATGATACATATGTATTAATAGACGTTATAATAACGATAATCGTTATATATATCATTTCGAGTTTCTTAACTTAGTAATCTCATTTCTTATGTATATCACACATTGTTAATATATTTAGTGAGATACTTACTCATCATAATCTTATGTCAACCATATATATATGTCCATATATACCACAACATGTAGTTTTTACAATTTTGTAACGTTCGTGAATCGCCGGTCTTGGGTGATCAATTGTCTATATGAAACTTATTTCATTTAATCAAGTCTTAACAAGTTTGATTGCTTAACACGTTGGAAACATTTAGTCATGTAAATATCAATCTCAATTAATATATATACACATGGAAAAGTTCAGGTCACTACAATTAGTATGCACTGTAAGATAGAGTACCATTTGGCGGCGAATAACCTTCGGTTTTAGATTGTGCTGAAATTCTCAAGATCACCCTAAAACGGCCGAACGAGAAAGACTCTCTGAACGTGTTTGCCATTCGAGGTCGTCTAGATTCCGAAAAAGACATGTTTCCTCGCAAAATCGCACCATGCACCAAACATCACTGACAGTTCGTGGAGCTTGGTGTTTTGTGTCTTTGGTCAAAATGTTCGATGTATCGTATCTTTTTACTCGTAGCTCCGTTTTAGTCACCATTTTTTTAAATCGTGTATTTTTTCGGGATCTATCCGTTAGCAAACTGCCATAGTGTAATGACCCGGAATTTTCTGACCAAATTATACTTATGAGATTAATATTTACATAAATTAAACCATACCAACATGATAAGCAATCCAAATTGTTGAGACTTGTGTTTTTGAAAAGAGTTTTACACAACGTTTGACCGTCCAATATGACCGATGATATCACGAACTATATAACATACGATAATTATATGTTTGTGTATATATATGTATTTATATATATTTAACATGATCTAAGGATGGTTTAAGATCTCATTGTGTACTAATGACAATGAGTTATAAGTATATTTTGAAACTACTAACTTAAGTTTTCAAAACGATAACTATACGTAACATTCTTTGATATATATACTTATAATCTATAATGCTTATACATGTATCGTATATATAATGTATTTAACAACTTTTAAGGACTTAAATACATAAAACAATATAAGTATATTCACAAAAGATAGCTATATTTGAATTCTCGTTCCGTTTCCTCAAGATTTCTATACGTATATCTAGGGTATATGTACCCGTATCATACCCAGCTTCTATACGTATTTACTATTGGTATATACACATCAAATCAACATCCTAATCAACATTATTACTGCCCTAGATATGAGGTAACTAGGATTTGTCAAGTAGTATCAATTATTAGTAAGAAAACAAAATTAGGAATCCTTTTCTTTCTTTATAAACTAAAAATGTTTTTATAAATGAACACCATTTCTTCACTCCATTTTCTCATACCTACACCCTCATTTCTCTCTCAAAATACTCCTAACTTCATACTTGATCATATCCAAGCATTTTCCCCATCATTTAGCTTCAATTACAAGCCTTAAACACCATAAGAAAACTCTTTCAAGAACATATCAAAATAACCACCCATTTGAAGAAGTTTACTTCCAACCTTTTGATCTAACTCCACCACTCTTTGATTCCAAGATTATTTCTTATCTTTTGCAGTAACTTTGTCCAAGTAACTTGAGGTAGTAACCTTGTTCATAATCTTATTCAATTCATATTCATATAGCTATCTTATTTTGTGGTATAAAATTTTAACAACAAGAACATAGTTTGAATGATTTCAAACTTGTTCGTAAACTAAATAGATCCTTCTAACTTGACTTTTAAAATACTTCAAGACCTGTAATATATCATAATGATATGCTAACCTAACAAGATATAACTTGGTTTTACAAAGAACATCTTAAACTGAATCTACGTCGTCAGAGTGCAACCGTGGGCTGTTTTGGGTTGGATAATTAAAAACCATCTTGAACTTTGAATTGGAAGTTCATGTTCTGGAAAAATGATATTTCTTATGAATATGTTAACACATAAAAATTTCATGGTTTAACTTAAAGTGTAAGTATTTTTAGAAAAATGATCATTAAATGTTGTTTTTATGATGGAAAATGATCACTTTCATAAGTTTCACCAAAGTTTGACCTATAACCTATGATTTCGAATACAAACTAAGGTATTTTCAGTTCATATTCTTAAAATTTGACTCGATCTAAGGAAGTGGCAAGTTGAACCAACAAAAACGGAGTTGTAATGAAGAAACTACGACTAAAACAAGATTGGGTATCCGAAGCTAGTTTAGCTACGAAAATATTTGGAGAAAAAGTAAATTAATCATATCTTTTCTAATTAATATGATATTTTATATATAATTACTTATGATTTGATTTTATATATTTCAAGACCACCCGTAAACAACACGAGAAGATTAATCATAAGACCTCATGATTGTACGCAACACGTCATTTGACAACACGGTACTTTATGTACGCAACACGTCATTTGACAACATGGTACCATGGGTCGAGATTAATTCTGATCAATACGAATACGATGGGGTCTTTATTTATTTTATTTAAGCAACTAATTGTGGACCCCTAACATCGGACTGCTAACTACGGAATAAGAAAATATTAAAAGTACATATATATATATATATATATATATATATATATATATATATATATATATATATATATATATATATATATATATATATATATATATATATATATATATATAACGATTACTTAAAAAGAAAATATATTGATATATTATATATATGGTTAGGTTCATGATATCTATCAGAGACCAAGTCGAATTAAATACCTTCAAGGTAAAAGGTGAGTTTCATTTGCTTCCTTTTTAATTGCTTTTGCAATATATATTTTTGGGATGAGAATACATGCACTGCTTTTATAAATGTTTACAAAATAGACACAAGTACTTAAAAATGTATTCTACGTTGAGTTGTACCACTGGCATATTTCCCTGTAGCTTGATAACTACTATTTACATGGGTATTGTAAACGCGAATCCTGTTGATAGATCTATCGGGCCTGACAACCCCAACCGGACTGGACGACCAGTATTCAACGGTTGCACAGTACTTCGTTTTGGTGACTACACTTGGTATGGTGTAGTAAGATTTCATAATAAAGGGAATATGCGACGTTGATTAAATGTTAAGTATGGTTACCAAGTGCTCAACCACTTAGAATGCTTTACATACACTTGCGAGTGTATTATGTTTATGATTATGAAATTTTGTGGTCTATTAACATATTGAAATGATTGTTATGATAAACCTATGAACTCACCAACCTTTTGGTTGACACTTTAAAGCATGTTTATTCTCAGGTACGAATTAAGTCTTCCGCTGTGCATTTGCTCAATATAAGGACATTACTTGGAGCCGATCATCGCAATGGGACCAAATGTTGATGACTTCGTCCAGGTGGATTAGGACGGGTCCTTTCAGTTGGTATCAGGGCGGTGGTCGTAGCGAACCAGGTCTTGCATTAGTGTGTCTAACTAGTAGTTGTTAGGATGCATTAATGAGTCTGGACTTTGACCGTGTCTACATGTCAAAAGTTTTGCTTATCATTTCTAGTCGGAAATCATCTGCTTATCATCCTCAGGAAATTACCTGCTTATCATTCATAAGTCTAGACATGTTTTACTGCATTTACTGCATTGATAGTGTATAGACGAATTCTTATCTTAGCATATCTGTTATTACGAACTTTGACTGATACCTTATCATTCTCCGTAATTTACGGGATTTTGGTATTATATATACATATGTAAATTATGTATTGAAGAGTACCAAATCTAACTCCTATAATCTATTCCATAACAAAAATTCATTTTCCCCATTATACAAGATGGATTTCGCATCTAGTTCGAATTCTTCAGATTCCGACAGTTATGCCGATATGGATTTCCATTCGGGCTCCGAAAGCAGCGTCACCGGAATGGATCAACCAATTTCCCATCATCTATTCTGGATGAATTGGGGATGGGTTCGTAATATACTAAATCACTGGAGACAAGAAGAAGGTGATCCATTCCATCCACCAAATTGCCCTCTTGGCGATGAACCTGAAGCACTTACCGGCGAACCTATTCGAAACACCATTTTCTCTCTCATTTCTAGAGTATCTCGTCACGATTATATACTATCCCATATTACAAATCTTGTTCATTCGCTCGCTCCAACCGCCAATCATCCCGGTGTACTAGCAGAAGTTAACGAACTTCGCGCTCGCGTGACGGCTTTGGAGAACATGGTGCGAAGGTTGCAAACACCAGCGGCAGCAGCAGCAGCATAATCAGCACCACCATTAATAACATCAACAATACCATCATCACCACTAACAAACAACATCCGCATCACACGTCTCGACATCATAATCTGTCCCACAAACATCAACATCATACGCACCATAGATACCAAGGAGTACCAACAATAATGAACGATGAAGTATTGATCCATAACTTCATTGATATTCTGCGAAGAATAAGTGGTTTCAAAAAGTTTTAGAGATTTCTTATTCTAGCTCAAACCGAAAAGCAAATGAGATTAATATCATATTAACTCATTAAATTCTTGATTTCATCTGAAAAAAATATATATGTATATATGTTTTCATAAAGATTGTAATTAAAAGTTCTTTTGTACAAAATATTAATGGTGAAATTTTTTTTTTAACGGGTAGGTAATACCCGGGGAATAATTAGATTTCATCTTAATAAGTTACATTGTACATTCGTCGAAGCTGATTCAACAGTCATTTACTATCCTACATACAACCACCGATATACGTATCCGTTCACCGCAAAATAACCATTTTCATTCAATTTCATATTTGGATTTTGACTTCCCAGAATCCAACAAGTGGCATATGAAGAAAACATATGACAAAATAAAATCTGTTAGAAACAAACAAATTAACTATGAAAAATTTTGTTAAGAATCCACGCTAACTGTTCCAGCTAACTGTTCCTAGCTAACTGATTACATTTTATTTATCGCAGTTTATTTATCGCAATTTAATTATCGCACTTTTATTTATCGTCATTTAATTTCTGTAATTATTTTACGCACTTTAAATATCGGGACACGTATACAATGTTTTGACATATCATATCGACGCATCTATATATATTATTTGGAATCACCATAGACACTCTATATGCAGTAATGATCGAGTTCTCTATACAGGGTTGAGGTTGATTCTACAATAATATATATAGTTTGAGTTGTGATCGAGTCTGAGACGTATACGGGTCACGACACGTATTAATTAATTCGTATATTATATATTAAACTATATATGAATTATTGGACTGTTACTGTGGACTATCGACTGTGGACTAATGACATTGGACAATTAAAATGAATTAAAATATTGATTATAACATATGAAACTAAACATTTCTTCAAGATTGCCACTTGATTTCATCTTAAACCTCATTGTATCTCGACGATTACAATCAACGTTCAAATCTATCATGATTCTTAAAAACACCTCAATCGAGAGGATAAACTAACCGCACTTCATCTACGGAAGAAACGATTGACACATATAGTTATGCACCTGAAAAACCCTCGGAAACTGAGTAAACGTTTGACACGTATCTGTTATAGTTCCTTTGACATTGTTATTACCGAAGATTGTTTTGCAATCCCTTTCCAAAGTTGCTAATTTTGTCACAGTTCCAGCAAGTCAACTCCGACTTTTCATCCGAAACAACTTTATTATAACCGCGATATATATGCGTACTCTTTATTGTTACTGGGGAACCTTTTATATTCCACAATATTACCATCAGCGATTAATCATTCTAAAAAACACAATTCTCCTGAAACTACCTCGATTTGATAACCGATGACCCAGATCAGTTAACTTTGAAAATGCTGACGAAGCAGCATGTTGTAGATGATCTTAATGGCCAAAAGTTTGATGATAAAGAAAGGAGTGTTAGGAACGCTCGATAGAAAATTTAGTACCGAAAAGCGGATTATGCGAAACTATGAAGAAAGCCGTGGACAAATCACAAAGAATAAGTTTGCCTTCAAAGAATCCAAATGATTCTGTGCCTGCTGAAATCGTTAGCAAATATCTTATTTCTCATTCTAAACCTTCACAGACAAATCTTCTTCATCATCCATTGATATTAGAAATTCTAAGATATTCTCGTATGTTCTATTATAAATATCCTCCATATTTCTAGCGATATTTTCACAACTATTCTTATCTGAGATCATTTATCTCTTCGTAATATCTGCAACATAAAAGAAACTGTGTTAGTTTCTAAATTCTGAAACCTTCGAGTTTAAAATATGAATGTTTTGAAGTAGTGTTGGGAACTGAAGCATGGATTAGTATAATATAATGACACTTGATCAACGTCATTATATTACAGTAAGTCATGTTGAGTTTCTAATGAAGCATGATGATTCACAGTACCGTCATCATGTGCCATTTACACGACTCTTACATTCTATCTAATCTCTAAACATATCAAGAGAATATTTTTCTGGATGACTCGGTCTTCTCCAGGGTATTCTGGTAATTTAACAAATCAAAATCGTTCTATTACCATTTTTTTCTTAGAGCATTAGCTATGTTCATTCTGAATTTCATATCTACGAATTTCGGACCATTACTCGCTTGACTCGAAGTCAGGAAGAGAAAACGAAAGCATGAAGCTCCGAAAAATAATGAAGAATATAAACTCCGATAATAACCCCAAAATTTACAAACCGTGTATATCGATGCAGATAGCAATATAGAGACACAGGAGAATTAGAAACACTATAAACATAAGAGTATAGTATAAGTAAATAGATTCTTCTGGTGGTAGATGAAAAAGAAGAATGATAGATATAAAAGTTAGGAGTATATCAAGAATCAGGACTGGATGGAGCATAATGATGAATGCTTTAAAGTAAGAATCAAGGGAGAAAGAATAGAAGGTGTGAGTCGTGGAAAATAAGGAAACGAAGGGGTGAATTTATAGTGAAATATCCGACAGAGCAATCGAAACAGATTATTGCATATAATCAAAGAAGATCCTGATTTCCTTAATCACCAAAGAACCAAATCTTATTACGTAAGATTCTCTTTAAATCCCTTAAATCCTGAAAATCAATCATAATAACTACGTCATCGGTTAAGACGAATATATTTTACTCATCTCACTCTTTTACGATAGTCTCATTTATATTCTTCGCATAATCGAATCATTTTATCTACATTACTCAATGATGATAAAACTCCATTATCACCTTATATTTGTCATGAAAACCTTCTTATTGGTATCCATAACAACCTCTATCAAATTTCAGGGACGAAATTTCTTTAACGGGTAGGTACTGTAATGACCCGGAATTTTCCGACCAAATTATACTTATGAGATTAATATTTACATAAATTAAACCATACCAACATGATAAGCAATCCAAATTGTTGAGACTTGTGTTTTTTAAAAGAGTTTTATACAACGTTTGACCGTCCAATATGACCGATGATATCACTAACTATATAACATACGATAATTATATGTTTGTGTATATATATGTATTTATATATATTTAACATGATCTAAGGATGGTTTAAGATCTCATTGTGTACTAATGACAATGAGTTATAAGTATATTTTGAAACTACTAACTTAAGTTTTCAAAACGATAACTATACGTAACATTCTTTGATATATATACTTATAATCTATAATGCTTATACATGTATCGTATATATAATATATTTAACCACTTTTTAAGGACTTAAATACATAAAACAATATAAGTATATTCACAAAAGATAGCTATATTTGAATTCTCGTTCCGTTTCCTCAAGATTTCTATACGTATATCTAGGGTATATGTACCCGTATCATACCCAGCTTCTATACGTATTTACTATTGGTATATACACATCAAATCAACATCCTAATCAATATTATTACTACCCTAGATATGAGGTAACTAGGATTTGTCAAGTAGTATCAATTATTAGTAAGAAAACAAAATTAGGAATCCTTTTCTTTCTTTATAAACTAAAAATATTTTTATAAATGAACACCATTTCTTCACTCCATTTTCTCATACCTACACCCTCATTTCTCTCTCAAAATACTCCTAACTTCATACTTGATCATCTCCAAGCATTTTCCCCATCATTTAGCTTCAATTACAAGCCTTAAACACCATAAGAAAACTCTTTCAAGAACATATCAAAATAACCACCCATTTGAAGAAGTTTACTTCCAACCTTTTGATCTAACTCCACCACTCTTTGATTCCAAGATTATTTCTTATCTTTTGAAGTAACTTTGTCCAAGTAACTTGAGGTAGTAACCTTGTTCATAATCTTATTCAATTCATATTCATATAGCTATCTTATTTTGTGGTATAAAATTTTAACAACAAGAACATAGTTTGAATGATTTCAAACTTGTTCGCAAACTAAATAGATCCTTCTAACTTGACTTTTAAAACACTTCAAGACCTGTAATATATCATAATGATATGCTAACCTAACAAGATATAACTTGGTTTTACAAAGAACATCTTAAAAACTGAATCTACGTCGTCGGAGTGCAATCGGGGGCTGTTTTGGGTTGGATAATTAAAAACCATCTTGAACTTTGAATTGGAAGTTCATGTTCTTGAAAAATGATATTTCTTATGAATATGTTAACACATAAAAATTTCATGGTTTAACTCAAAGTGTAAGTATTTTTAGAAAAATGATCATTAAATGTTGTTTTTATGATGGAAAATGATCACTTTCATAAGTTTCACCAAAGTTTGACCTATAACCTATGATTTTGAATACAAACTAAGGTATTTTCAGTTCATATTCTTAAAATTTGACTCGATCTAAGGAAGTGGCAAGTTGAACCAACAAAAACGGAGTTGTAATGAAGAAACTACGACTAAAACAAGATTGGGTATCCGAAGCTAGTTTAGCTAAGAAAATATTTGGAGAAAAAGTAAATTAATCATATCTTTTCTAATTAATATAATATTTTATATATAATTACTTATGATTTGATTTTATATATTTCAGAACCACCCGTAAACAACACGAGAAGATTAATCATAAGACCTCATGATTGTACGCAACACGTCATTTGACAACACGGTACTTTATGTACGCAACACGTCATTTGACAAGATGGTACCATGGGTCGAGATTAATTCTGATCAATACGAATACGATGGGGTCTTTATTTATTTTATTTAAGCAACTAATTGTGGACCACTAACATCGGACTGCTAACTACGGACTAAGAAAATATTAAAAGTATTAAAAGTATATATATATATATATATATATATATATATATATATATATATATATATATATATATATATGTATATATATATATATATATATATGTATATGTATATATATATATATATATATATATATATATATATATATATATATATATATATATATATATATATATAACGATTACTTAAAAAGGAAATATGTTGATATATGGTTAGGTTCGTGATATCTATCGGAGACCAAGTCGAATTAAATACCTTCAAGGCAAAAGGTGAGTTTCATTTGCTCCCTTTTTAATTGCTTTTGCAATATATATTTTTGGGCTGAGAATACATGCGCTGCTTTTATAAATGTTTACAAAATAGACACAAGTACTTAAAAATATATTCTACGTTGAGTTGTACCACTGGCATATTTCCCTGTAGCTTGATAACTACTATTTACATGGGTATTGTAAACGCGAATCCTGTTGATAGATCTATCGGGCCTGACAACCCCAACCGGACTGGATGACCAGTATTCAACGGTTGCACAGTACTTCGTTTTGGTGACTACACTTGGTACGGTGTAGTGAGATTTCATAATAAAGGGAATATGCGACGTTGATTAAATGTTAAGTATGGTTACCAAGTGCTCAACCACTTAGAATGCTTTACATACACTTGCGAGTGTATTATGTTTATGATTATGAAATCTTGTGGTCTAACAACATATTGAAATGATTGTTATGATAAACCTATGAACTCACCAACCTTTTGATTGACACTTTAAAGCATGTTTATTCTCAGGTACGAATTAAGTCTTCCGCTGTGCATTTGCTCAATATAAGGACATTACTTGGAGGCAATCATCGCAATGGGATCAAATGTTGATGACTTCGTCCAGGTGGATTAGGACGGGTCCTTTTACATTGGCGGTTTGTCCCAAATATTTTTCGAAACAAGTCCTCGAAAGCCTTTAATTTTGCTTTTTTTCAATTTTTACCGTTTTGAATTTCATTCATATTATTCCTTTTGTGTATGCATGATTTAGCATGGTACATATTGTTTTAAGGCCTATTATTTCATTCATAATGTAATTATGTATAACGCATATAAATTTGAATCTAATGTCACTTAATTAAACACAATTTTTTAAATCATTAATGTGCGCCGCCAGATGGAGTACCATTTGGCGGAGCATAACCTTCGGTTTCAGTTTGTGCTGAAATTCTCGAGATCACCCTAAAACAACTCTAACATCAAGACACCTTGATAGTGTCTTGACATTCGAGGTCGTCAATATGCCGAAAATGACATTTTACTCATTTTTAATATTCTCTTTGAACGTTTTCAATTTATATTTTATTATTAGTCTTGTGTTTGCATGACTTAGCATGGTATATGAAATATCCCGTTCATATTGATTATAAACGTTCCATATTAATTGATTTCGTTGCGAGGTTTGTACCTCTATATGAGACATTTTTCAAAGACTGCATTCATTTTTAAAACAACCATAACCTTTATTTTATCAATAAAGGTTTTAAAAGCATTACGTAGATTATCAAATAATGATAATCTAAAATATACTGTTTACACATGACCATTTCATAATGGTTTACAATAGAAATATATTACATCGACATATGTTTCTTGAATGCAGTTTTTACACAATATCATACAAACATGGACTCCAAATCTTGTCCTTATTTTAGTATGCAACAGCGGAAGCTCTTAGTATTCACCTGAGAATAAACATGCTTTAAACGTCAACAAAAATGTTGGTGAGTTATAGGTTTAACTTATATATATCAAATCGTAACAATAGACCACAAGACTTCAATACACATCCCATACATAGAGATAAAAATCATTCATATGGTGAACACCTGGTAACCGACATTAACAAGATGCATATATAAGAATATCCCCATCATTCCGGGATACCCTTCGGATATGATATAAATTTCGAAGTACTAAAGCATCCGGTACTTTGGATGGGGTTTGTTAGGCCCAATAAATCTATCTTTAGGATTCGCGTCAATTAGGGTGTCTGTTCCCCAATTCTTAGATTACCAGACTTAATAAAAAGGGGCATATTCGATTTTGATAATTCAACCATAGTATGTAGTTTCACGTACTTGTGTCTATTTTATAAATCATTTATAAAACCTGCATGTATTCTCATCCCAAAAATATTAGATTTTAAAAGTGGGACTATAACTCACTTTCACAGATATTTCCTTCCTCGGAAATAAGACTTGGCCACAGATTGATTCACGAACCTATACAAATATGTACATATATATCAAAATATGATCAAAATATAATTACAACCATTTTTATTATGTTTTAAAGATTTGAGTGTTTTAAGTCAGCTGTCCTCGTTAATAACCTACAACTAGTTGTCCACAGTTAGATGTACAGAAATAAATCAATATATTATCTTGAATCAATCCACGACCCAGTGTATACACGTCTCAGGCTAGATCACAACTCAAAGTATATATATTTTTGGAATTGTAACGACCCGGATTTTTTCGATCGTTTTATACTTATGAGATTAATATTTACATAAAATAAACCTTACCAACATGATAAGCAATCCAAACTGTTGAGACTTATGTTTTTGAAAAGAGTTTCACACAACGTTTGACCGTCCAATTTGACCGATGATATCACGAACTATATAACACACGATAATTATACGATTATGTATATGTACATATCTATACATATTTAACATGATTTAAGGATGGTTTAACATTTCATTGTGAACTAACAACAATGAGTTACAAGTATACTTTGAGACCACTAACTTAAGTTTTCAAAACGATAACTATATGTAACATTCTTTGACATATATACTTACAATATATAATGTGTTGGTGATCTATGTCACCAATATGATTTAAGTGTAATGGGATTAATTTGTAACCAAAATAATCTTGATAAATATCGAACAAGTTTGGGGAAGTGTGGAGTGCACACTTGTTTGAACTTATCTTGATTATGACGGGGTTCGGGGGCAGTGCCCCCGATAAGCGGGGTCCAAGGGGTGGCAACCCCTGGCGGGGTCCAAGGGGCAGAGCCCCTGGCTGGGGTCGACATTGCGTTATTAAAAATGTCTTAAAATTTTATTTTGGCCCGGTTTGACCCAAAAATAAAAGCCCAGTTTTGAGCCTCTTTTACAGTTATAAACCCGTCCATATTTGAATTCTCGTTCCGATTCCTCAAAATTTCTACATGTATATCTAGGGTATATGTAACCGTATCATACCCAGCTTCTATACGTATTTACTATTGGTATATACCAACAATAAACTTCAATGAATAGCCACTAGACATGATGTTACATGTGGGAACCAGCTATTTAACCTCATGTGTGACTTTTGTGCAAGAAAACAAACTAAATCTCCTATATATCCATCCCATAATCATGCTATTTTGCACACACACACACATATAATTTCATTTCTAATTTTCTTTCAAGTTAATTCACTCCCTAATCTCTCTTCATTTACCTACTCAAGAACGTATCAATATAGTCATCCGATTTCAAGGAGATTACTTCCATTCTTTCAATCCCACTCCACCACTCTTTTGATTCCAAGATTTTTCTTACCTTTTCCAGTAGCTTTGTCTAAGTAACTTTAGGTAGTAACCTTATTCATAACCTTATTCGATTCATATTTATATAGCTATCTTATTTTGTGTTATAAAATTTTAACAACAAGAACATAGTTTGAGTGATTTCAAACTTGTTCGCAAACTAAATAGATCCTTCTAATTTGATTTTTAAAAACACTTCAAGACCTGTAATATATCATATTATGACAAAAATCGGATCAATCATATCTTGGCTAATTAACATAATATTTAATATATATTTACTTATGATTTGATTTTATATATTTCAGGACCACCCGTAAACAACACGAGAAGATTAATCATAAGACCTCATGATTGTACGCAACACGTCATTTGACAACACGGTACTTTAGGTACGCAACACGTCATTTGACAACATGGTACCATGGGTCAAGATTAATTCTGATCAATACGAATACGATGGGGTCTTTATTTATTTTATTTAAGCAACTAATTGTGGACCACTAACATTGTAGTGACCCGAACTTTTCCATGTTTATATATATTAATTGAGATTGATATTTACATGATTAAATTTTTCCAACATGTTAAGCAATCAAACTTATTAAGACTTGATTAATTGAAATTTGTTTCATATAGACAATTGACCACCCAAGTTGACCGGTGATTCACGAACGTTAAAACTTGTAAAAACTATATGATGACATATATATGGATATATATATAGTTAAAATGATACTATGATAAGTAAACATATCATTAAGTATATTAACAATGAACTACATATGTAAAAACAAGACTACTAACTTAAAGATTTTTAAACGAGACATATATGTAACGATTATCGTTGTAAAGACATTTAATGTATATATATCATATTAAGAGATATTCATACATGATAATATCATGATAATAATATAATAATTTAAAATCTAATTTGATATTATAAACATTGGGTTAACAACATTTAACAAGATCGTTAACCTAAAGGTTTCAAAACAACACTTACATGTAACGACTAACGATGACTTAACGACTCAGTTAAAATGTATATACATGTAGTGTTTTAATATGTATTTATACACTTTTGAAAGACTTCAATACACTTATCAAAATACTTCTACTTAACAAAAATGCTTACAATTACATCCTCGTTCAGTTTCATCAACAATTCTACTCGTATGCACCCGTATTCCTACTCGTACAATACACAGCTTTTAGATGTATGTACTATTGGTATATACACTCCAATTATCAGCTCTTAACAGCCCATGTAAGTCACCTAACACATGTGGGAACCATCATTTGGCAACTAGCATGAAATATCTCATAAAATTACAAAAATATGAGTAATCATTCATGACTTATTTACATGAAAACAAAATTACATATCCTTTATATCTAATCCATACACCAACGACCAAAAACACCTAAAAATACTTTCATTCTTCAATTTTCTTCATCTAATTGATCTCTCTCAAGTTCTATCTTCAAGTTCTAAGTGTTCTTCATAAATTCTACAAGTTCTAGTTACATAAAATCAAGAATACTTTCAAGTTTGCTAGCTCACTTCCAATCTTGTAAGGTGATCATCCAACCTCAAGAAATCTTTGTTTATTACAGTAGGTTATCATTCTAATACAAGGTAATAATCATATTCAAACTTTGGTTCAATTTCTATAACTATAACAATCTTATTTCAAGTGACGATCTTACTTGAACTTGTTTTCGTGTCATGATTCTGCTTCAAGAACTTCGAGCCATCCAAGGATCCGTTGAAGCTAGATCCATTTTTCTCTTTTCCAGTAGGTTTATCCAAGGAACTTAAGGTAATAATCATATTCATAACATCATTCGATTCATACATATAAAGCTATCTTATTCGAAGGTTTAAACTTGTAATCACTAGAACATAGTTTAGTTAATTATAAACTTGTTCGCAAACAAAAGTTAATCCTTCTAACTTGACTTTTAAAATAAACTAAACACATGTTCTATATCTATATGATATGCTAACTTAATGATTTAAAACCTGGAAACACGAAAAACACCGTAAAACCGGATTTACGCCGTCGTAGTAACACCGCGGGCTGTTTTGGGTTAGTTAATTAAAAACTATGATAAACTTTGATTTAAAAGTTGTTATTCTGAGAAAATGATTTTTATTATGAACATGAAACTATATCCAAAAATTATGGTTAAACTCAAAGTGGAAGTATGTTTTCTAAAATGGTCATCTAGACGTCGTTCTTTCGACTGAAATGACCACCTTTACAAAAATGACTTGTAACTTATTTTTCCAACTATAAATCTATACTTTTCTGTTTAAATTCATAAAATAGAGTTCAATATGAAACCATAGCAATTTTATTCACTCAAAACGGATTTAAAATGAAGAAGTTATGGGTAAAACAAGATTGGATAATTTTTCTCATTTTAGCTACGTGAAAATTGGTAACAAATCTATTCCAACCATAACTTAATCAACTTGTATTGTATATTATGTAATCTTGAGATACCATAGACACGTATACAATGTTTCGACCTATCATGTCAACACATCTATATATATTTCGGAACAACCATAGACACTCTATATGTGAATGTTGGAGTTAGCTATACAGGGTTGAGGTTGATTCCAAAATATATATAGTTTGAGTTGTGATCAATACTGAGATATGTATACACTGGGTCGTGGATTGATTCAAGATAATATTTATCGATTTATTTCTGTACATCTAACTGTGGACAACTAGTTGTAGGTTACTAACGAGGACAGCTGACTTAATAAACTTTAAACATCAAAATATATTAAAAGTGTTGTAAATATATTTTAATCATACTTTGATATATATGTATATATTATTCTAGGTTCGTGAATCAACCAGTGGCCAAGTCTTACTTCCCGACGAAGTAAAAATCTGTGAAAGTGAGTTATAGTCCCACTTTTAAAATCTAATATTTTTGGGATGAGAATACATGCAGGTTTTATAAATGATTTACAAAATAGACACAAGTACGTGAAACTACATTCTATGGTTGAATTATCGAAATCGAATATGCCCCTTTTTATTAAGTCTGGTAATCTAAGAATTAGGGAATAGACACCCTAATTGACGCGAATCCTAAAGATAGATCTATTGGGCCTAACAAACCCCATCCAAAGTACCGGATGCTTTAGTACTTCGAAATTTATATCATATCCGAAGGGTGTCGCGGAATGATGGGGATATTCTTATATATGCATCTTGTTATTGTCGGTTACCAGGTGTTCACCATATGAATGATTTTTATCTCTATGTATGGGATGTGTATTGAAATATGAAATCTTATGGTCTATTATTATGATTTGATATATATAGGTTAAACCTATAACTCACCAACATTTTTGTTGACGTTTTAAGCATGTTTATTCTCAGGTGATTATTAAGAGCTTCGGCTGTTGCATACTTAAATAAGGACGAGATTTGGAGTCCATGCTTGTATGATATTGTGTAAAAACTGCATTCAAGAAACTTATTTTGTTGTAACATATTTGTATTGTAAACCATTATGTAATGGTCGTGTGTAAACATGATATTTTAGATTATCATTATTTGATAATCTACGTAAAGCTTTTTAAACCTTTATTGATGAAATGAAGGTTATGGTTTGTTTTAAAATGAATGCAGTCTTTGAAAAACGTCTCATATAGAGGTCAAAACCTCGCAACGAAATCAATTAATATTGAACGTTTTTAATCAATAAGAACGGGACATTTCAGTTGGTATCCGAGCGTTGGTCTTAGAGAACCAGAAAATTTGCATTAATGTGTCTTATCGAGTTTGTTAGGATGCATTAGTGAGTCTGGACTTCGACCGTGTTTTCTTTAAAAATGATTGCTTAACATTTTTGTTGGAAACTATATATTTTTAACATATGAATATTATGTGATATATTAATCTCTTAACGTGTTTGATATTATGTGATAGATGTCTAACTCTAGAACAAGTACCATTGACTCACCTAATAATAATGAAGAGTCAAGTGTAAATTGGAATGATTTGTGGACTGATTCACAAGTTCCCGAAGAGGAACCGGAAGAAGATTCGGAACCGGAAGAAGAATCGGAACCGGAAGAAGAATCGGAACCGGAAGAAGAAATAGAACCGGTGGGGGAAATAATAAAACGGTTAAGTAAAAGAGAATCCTCAACCAACCGACCAAGGTTAATTATGGTCAATGGTGTTTCCGCCAAGGAAGCAAAATATTGGGAGGATTACCAATTCTCCGATGAATCGGATTCCGACGAGAATTCCGATGATGTTATAGAAATTACCCCAACTGAATTTAAAAAGGCAAAAGAAAATAATAAGGGAAAGGGCATAAAAATAGAGAAATCTAATTCCAACCCCGATGAACTTTATATGTATCGTCAACCCCCGAAGTCCTTAAGTTGTAACAATGACCCGGGAACCTCTAAACCACCAGGTTTTTCTAAACCAATGTGGACAACGACGGCTCGTATTAGGGGAACATCATATATCCCTAGAAACTTGGAAAAACTAACCAAAATCGAAGAAGAAGAAACGAGCGAGTCGGAATAAGATAGTTGTATTCGTGTGGTGTAATATATGTAATATAGTGTGCTTATGCTTTATGATATATGTAAAAATTGCTTGTATTAATAAGTATTTTTTTTATGAATCTAACTCTTGTCTATTTTACAGTATAAAAACACAAAATGGATAGACAACCCAATATTTTAAGAGACCTACCCGGAGACATGATTGATGAAATCTTGTCTAGAGTCGGTCAGAATTCCTCGGTACAACTATTTAAGGCAAGATCAGTTTGTAAGACATTCGAAGAACGTTCCAAGAATGCCTTGGTTTATAAAAGGCTTTCGTTCGAAAGATGGGGGATATCACATTGGGAAATCCATAAGTTACGATGTGTTTACTTTGACGCATATATTGCGGGGAACCCAAATGCTATTTTACGCAATGGGTTAAGAAATTATTTTGACTCAATATATCCGAATATTGGACTTCGTGATTTAGAAAAAGCGGCTAACATGCAACATAAAGAAGCATGTTATGCTTACGGATTAGTAATGTTCGCTTCTCACCAAAGTGAGAACAAGAACATCGGGCTACAACTATTAAACAAAACGTTCCCACAAGTGACGGAGTCGGTAATTGGGGTAAGAAATGAGGTTTTTAGATTGTTACGGGACTGTTGGACATTATGTAACCCTCATCCCTTTGACGACGTTACAACACGCTGTCTTATCAATGGCCATAACGGTTATGTTCCACAAGACCAAGGATGGGAAGTAATCCTAGTAAAACCAGAATGCATGACTTGTTTCTGGACGTATGAATTACGTGTCTTTATTGCCTTTGCTGAACGACTTGTGTACTAGCTAGAATTATCTTCACAACCATCTTGTATCAAATTTATTGTGTGCTATATTTCATGCTATATGTAAAATAAGCGGTATTGTAAGTTTGTAAAATATTGTGTAAAAGTTTGAACGCGAAATATTATTATAATCAGTTTTTCATATAGAATTGAAGTAGTTGAATTGTATATTAGCTACTAAGTATGAACTTAACGGGTAGGTACTACCCGAATTTAAACTTATAAAACACTAATATGAAGAAAAAGCTTTTATAAATGAGTTCATATTATGCTACCAAATACTATTAACTACTCTTAATATTCTATATGATTAACTTGTTCCATTTGACTATTTTGAAGGAAATGGCACCGACTACTCGACACACCGTGAATATGAATGAAGAGGAATTCCGTACTTTTCTAGCTTCAAACATAGCCGCAGTACAGGCTGCGCTACATACCAACAATAACCTTGGATCTAGCAGTACAGGAAATCGTGTAGGATGCACCTACAAAGAATTCACTGCCTGCAAACCTTTGGAATTTGATGGAACCGAAGGACCGATCGGATTGAAACGGTGGACCGAGAAGGTCGAATCGGTGTTTGCCATAAGTAAGTGTACTGAAGAGGACAAAGTGAAGTACGCTACGCATACCTTCACAGGTTCTGCGTTAACATGGTGGAATACCTATCTAGAGCAAGTGGGACAAGACGATGCGTACGCACTACCGTAGTCAGCATTCAAGCACTTGATGAACGAGAAGTACCGTCCCAGAACCGAGGTCAATAAGCTCAAGACAGAACTTAGAGGGTTACGAACCCAAGGATTTGATATTACCACGTACGAAAGACGATTCACAGAATTGTGCCTATTGTGTCTGGGAGCATTCGAAGATGAGGAAGAGAAGATCGACGCGTTTGTGAAAGGATTACCGAAAAGAATCCAAGAAGATATAAGTTCACACGAGCCCGCCTCCATACAACAGGCATGTAGAATGGCTCACAAACTAGTGAACCAGATTGAAGAAAGAATTAAAGAACAGACTGCTGAAGAGGCCAATGTGAAGCAAGTCAAAAGAAAGTGGGAGGAAAACGATGATAAGAATCACCAATACAACAACAACAGCAATTACAACAATAATCGCAACAATTATCCCAACAATCGCAACATCAATCGCAACTACAACAAACGGCCCAACAACAACAACAACAACAGCAACTACAACAATCATCCCAACAACAATAATAACCGCAACAACAACGACAATCAGAAGCAGCTATGCCAAAGGTGTGAAAAGTATCACTCGGGGTTCTGCACCAAATTTTGCAACAAGTGTAAAAGAAATGGTCATAGCGCAGCGAAATGTGAGGTCTACAGACCAGGGGTTAATAGAACGAAAGGAACAAATGGTGTCGGAACGAGTAATGGCGGAGCAAGTAGTGTCGGAGCAAGTTATGCCAATGTAGTTTGTTATAAATGTGGAAAACCGGGCCACATTATTAGAAATTGCCCGAACCAGGAGAACACGAATGGACAAGGCCGCGGAAGAGTTTTCAATATTAATGCGGCAGAGGCACAGGAAGACCCGGAGCTTGTTACGGGTACGTTTCTTATTGACAATAAATCTGCTTAAGTTTTATTTGATTCGGGTGCGGATAGAAGCTATATGAGTAGAGATTTTTGTGCTAAATTAAGTTGTCCATTGACGCCTTTGGATAGTAAATTTTTACTCGAATTAGCAAATGGTAAATTAATTTCAGCAGATAATATATGTCGGAATCGAGAAATTAAACTGGTTAGCGAAACATTTAAGATTGACTTGATACCAGTAGAGTTAGGGAGTTTTGATGTGATAATCGGTATGGACTGGTTGAAAGAAGTGAAAGCAGAGATCGTTTGTTACAAAAATACAATTCGCATTATACGAGAAAAAGGAAAACCCTTAATGGTGTACGGAGAAAAGGGCAACACGAAGCTACATCTTATTAGTAATTTGAAGGCACAAAAACTAATAAGAAAAGGTTGCTATGCTGTTCTAGCACACGTCGAGAAAGTACAAACTGAAGAAAAGAGCATCAATGATGTTCCCGTCGCAAAAGAATTTCCCGATGTATTTCCGAAAGAATTATCGGGATTACCCCCACATCGATCCGTTGAATTTCAAATAGATCTTGTACCAGGAGCTGCACCAATAGCTCGTGCTCCTTACAGACTCGCACCCAGTGAGATGAAAGAACTGCAAAGCCAATTACAAGAACTTTTAGAGCGTGGTTTCATTCGACCAAGCACATCACCGTGGGGAGCTCCTGTTTTGTTTGTCAAGAAGAAAGATGGTACATTCAGGTTGTGTATCAACTACCGAGAGTTGAACAAACTTACCATCAAGAACCGCTACCCACTACCGAGAATCGACGACTTATTTGATCAACTACAAGGCTCGTCTATTTATTCAAAGATTGACTTACGTTCCGGGTATCATCAAATGCGGGTGAAAGAAGATGATATTCCAAAGACTACTTTCAGAACACGTTACGGTCATTACGAGTTTATGGTCATGCCGTTTGGTTTAACTAATGCACCAGCTGTGTTCATGGACCTTATGAACCGAGTGTGTGGACCATACCTTGACAAGTTTGTCATTGTTTTTATTGATGACATACTTATTTACTCAAAGAATGAGCAAGAACACGGTGAACATTTGAGAAAGGTGTTAGAAGTATTGAGGAAGGAAGAATTGTACGCTAAGTTTTCAAAGTGTGCATTTTGGTTGGAAGAAGTTCAATTCCTCGGTCACATAGTGAACAAAGAAGGTATTAAGGTGGATCCGGCAAAGATAGAAACTGTTGAAAAGTGGGAAACCCCGAAAACTCCGAAACACATACGCCAGTTTTTAGGACTAGCTGGTTACTACAGAAGGTTCATCCAAGACTTTTCCAGAATAGCAAAACCCTTGACTGCATTAACGCATAAAAGGAAGAAATTTGAGTGGAAGGATGAACAAGAGAAAGCGTTTCAGTTATTGAAGAAAAAGCTAACTACGGCACCTATATTGTCATTGCCTGAAGGGAATGATGATTTTGTGATTTATTGTGACGCATCAAAGCAAGGTCTCGGTTGTGTATTAATGCAATGAACGAAGGTGATTGCTTATGCGTCTAGACAATTGAAGATTCACGAACAAAATTATACGACGCATGATTTGGAATTAGGCGCGGTTGTTTTTGCATTAAAGACTTGGAGGCACTACTTATATGGGGTTAAAAGTATTATATATATACCGACCACAAAAGTCTTCAACACATATTTAATCAGAAACAACTGAATATGAGGCAACGTAGGTGGATTGAATTATTGAATGATTACGACTTTGAGATTCGTTACCACTCGGGAAAGAAAAAGTGGTAGCCGATGCCTTGAGCAGGAAGGATAGAGAACCCATTCGAGTAAAATCTATGAATATAATGATTCATAATAACCTTACTACTCAAATAAAGGAGGCGCAACAAGGAGTTTTAAAAGAGGGAAATTTAAAGGATGAAATACCCAAAGGATCGGAGAAGCATCTTAATATTCGGGAAGACGGAACCCGGTATAGGGCTGAAAGGATTTGGGTACCAAAATTTGGAGATATGAGAGAAATGGTACTTAGAGAAGCTCATAAAACCAGATACTCAATACATCCTGGAACGGGGAAGATGTACAAGGATCTCAAGAAATATTTTTGGTGGCTGGGTATGAAAGTCGATGTTGCTAAATACGTAGGAGAATGTTTGACGTGTTCAAAGGTCAAAGCTGAGCATCAAAAACCATCAGGTCTACTTCAACAACCCGAAATCCCGGAATGGAAATGGGAAAACATTACCATGGATTTCATCACTAAATTTCCAAGGACTGCAAGTGGTTTTGATACTATTTGGGTAATAGTTGATCGTCTCACCAAATCAGCACACTTCCTGCCAATAAGAGAAGATGACAAGATGGAGAAGTTAGCACGACTGTATTTGAAGGAAGTCGTCTCCAGACATGGAATACCAATCTCTATTATCTCTTATAGGGATGGTAGATTTATTTCAAGATTCTGGCAGACATTAAGCAAGCATTAGGAACTCGTCTAGACATGAGTACTGCCTATCATCCACAAACTGATGGGCAGAGTGAAAGGACGATACAAACGCTTGAAGACATGCTACGAGCATGTGTTATTGATTTCGGAAACAGTTGGGATAGACATCTACCGTTAGCAGAATGTTCCTACAACAACAGCTACCATTCAAGCATTGAGATGGCGCCGTTTGAAGCACTTTGTGGTAGAAAGTGCAGGTCTCCGATTTGTTGGAGTGAAGTAGGGGATAGACAGATTACGGGTCCGGAGATTATACAAGAACCTACCGAGAAGATCATCCAAATTCAACAACGGTTGAAAACCGCCCAAAGTCGACAAAAGAGCTACGCTGACATTAAAAGAAAAGATATAGAATTTGAAATTGGAGAGATGGTCATGCTTAAAGTTGCACCTTGGAAAGGCGTTGTTCGATTTGGTAAACGAGGGAAATTAAATCCAAGGTATATTGGACCATTCAAGATTATTGATCGTGTCGGACTAGTAGCTTACCGACTTGAGTTACCTCAACAACTCGCGGCTGTACATAACACTTTCCATGTCTCAAATTTGAAGAAATGTTTTGCTAAAAAGATCTCACTATTCCGTTAGATGAAATCCAAATCAACGAAAAACTTCAATTCATCGAAGAACCCGTCGAAATAATGGATCGTGAGGTTAAAAGACTTAAGCAAAACAAGATACCAATTGTTAAGGTTCGATGGAATGCTCGTAGAGGACCCGAGTTCACCTGGGAGCATGAAGATCAGATGAAGAAGAAATACCCGCATCTATTTCCAGAAGATTCGTCAACACCTTCTGTAGTGACCCGAACTTTTCCATGTTTATATATATTAATTGAGATTGATATTTACATGATTAAATGTTTCCAACATGTTAAGCAATCAAACTTGTTAAGACTTGATTAATTGAAATAGGTTTCATATAGACAATTTACCACCCAAGTTGACCGGTGATTCACGAACGTTAAAACTTGTAAAAACTATATGATGACATATATATGGATATATATATAGTTAATATGATACTATGATAAGTAAACATGTCATTAAGTATATTAACAATGAACTACATATGTAAAAACAAGACTACTAACTCAATGATTTTTAAACGAGACATATATGTAACGATTATCGTTGTAAAGACATTTAATGTATATATATCATATTAAGAGATATTCATACATGATAATATCATGATAATATAATAATTTAAAATCTCATTTGATATTATAAACATTGGGTTAACAACATTTAACAAGATCGTTAACCTAAAGGTTTCAAAACAACACTTACATGTAACGACTAACGATGACTTAACGACTCAGTTAAAATGTATATACATGTAGTGTTTTAATATGTATTTATACACTTTTGAAAGACTTCAATACACTTATCAAAATACTTCTACTTAACAAAAATGCTTACAATTACATCCTCGTTCAGTTTCATCAACAATTCTACTCGTATGCACCCGTATTCGTACTCGTACAATACACAGCTTTTAGATGTATGTACTATTGGTATATACACTCCAATGATCAGCTCTTAGCAGCCCATGTGAGTCACCTAAAACATGTGGGAACCATCATTTGGCAACTAGCATGAAATATCTCATAAAATTACAAAAATATGAGTAATCATTCATGACTTATTTACATGAAAACAAAATTACATATCCTTTATATCTAATCCATACACCAACGACCAAAAACACCTACAAACACTTTCATTCTTCAATTTTCTTCATCTAATTGATCTCTCTCAAGTTCTATCTTCAAGTTCTAAGTGTTCTTCATATATTCTACAAGTTCTAGTTACATAAAATCAAGAATACTTTCAAGTTTGCTAGCTCACTTCCAATCTTGTAAGGTGATCATCCAATCTCAAGAAATCTTTGTTTCTTACAGTAGGTTATCATTCTAATACAAGGTAATAATCATATTCAAACTTTGGTTCAATTTCTATAACTATAACAATCTTATTTCAAGTGATGATCTTACTTGAACTTGTTTTCGTGTCATGATTCTGCTTCAAGAACTTCGAGCCATCCAAGGATCCGTTGAAGCTAGATCCATTTTTCACTTTTCCAGTAGGTTTATCCAAGGAACTTAAGGTAGTAATGATGTTCATAACATCATTCAATTCATACATATAAAGCTATCTTATTCGAAGGTTTAAACTTGTAATCACTAGAACATAGTTTAGTTAATTCTAAACTTGTTCGCAAACAAAAGTTAATCCTTCTAACTTGACTTTTAAAATCAACTAAACACAAGTTCTATATCTATATGATATGCTAACTTAATGATTTAAAACCTGGAGACACGAAAAATACCGTAAAACCGGATTTACGCCGTCGTAGTAACACCGCGGGCTGTTTTGGGTTAGTTAATTAAAAACTATGATAAACTTTGATTTAAAAGTTGTTATTCTGAGAAAATGATTTTTATTATGAACATGAAACTATATCCAAAAATTATGGTTAAACTCAAAGTGGAAGTATGTTTTCTAAAATGGTCATCTAGACGTCGTTCTTTCGACTGAAATGACTACCTTTACAAAAATGACTTGTAACTTATTTTTCCGACTATAAACATATACTTTTTCTGTTTAGATTCATAAAATAGAGTTCAATATGAAACCATAGCAATTTGATTCACTCAAAACGGATTTAAAATGAAGAAGTTATGGGTAAAACAAGATTGGATAATTTTTCTCATTTTAGCTACGTGAAAATTTGTAACAAATCTATTCCAACCATAACTTAATCAACTTGTATTGTATATTATGTAATCTTGAGATACCATAGACACGTATACAATGTTTCGACCTATCATGTCGACACATCTATATATATTTCGGAACAACCATAGACACTCTATATGTGAATGTTGGAGTTAGCTATACAGGGTTGAGGTTGATTCCAAAATATATATAGTTTGAGTTGTGATCAATACTGAGATACGTATACACTGGGTCGTGGATTGATTCAAGATAATATTTATCGATTTATTTCTGTACATCTAACTGTGGACAACTAGTTGTAGGGTACTAACGAGGACAGCTGACTTAATAAACTTAAAACATCAAAATATATTAAAAGTGTTGTAAATATATTTTGAACATACTTTGATATATATGTATATATTGTTATAGGTTCGTGAATCAACCAGTGGCCAAGTTTTACTTCCCGACGAAGTAAAAATCTGTGAAAGTGAGTTATAGTCCCACTTTTAAAATCTAATATTTTTGGGATGAGAATACATGCAGGTTTTATAAATGATTTACAAAATAGACACAAGTACGTGAAACTACATTCTATGGTTGAATTATCGAAATCGAATATGCCCCTTTTTATTAAGTCTGGTAATCTATGAATTAGGGAACAGACACCCTAATTGACGCGAATCCTAAAGATAGATCTATTGGGCCTAACAAACCCCATCCAAAGTACCGGATGCTTTAGTACTTCGAAATTTATATCATATCCGAAGGGTGTCCCGGAATGATGGGGATATTCTTATATATGCATCTTGTTAATGTCGGTTACCAGGTGTTCACCATATGAATGATTTTTATCTCTATGTATGGGATGTGTATTGAAATATGAAATCTTGTGGTCTATTATTATGATTTGATATATATAGGTTAAACCTATAACTCACCAACATTTTTGTTGACGTTTTAAGCATGTTTATTCTCAGGTGATTATTAAGAGCTTCCGCTGTCGCATACTTAAATAAGGACGAGATTTGGAGTCCATGCTTGTATGATATTGTGTAAAAACTGCATTCAAGAAACTTATTTTGTTGTAACATATTTGTATTGTAAACCATTATGTAATGGTCGTGTGTAAACAGGATATTTTAGATTATCATTATTTGATAATCTACGTAAAGCTTTTTAAACCTTTATTGATGAAATAAAGGTTATGGTTTGTTTTAAAATGAATGCAGTCTTTGAAAAACGTCTCATATAGAGGTCAAAACCTCGCAACGAAATCAATTAATATGGAACGTTTTTAATCAATAAGAACGGGACATTTCAGTTGGTATCAGAGCGTTGGTCTTAGAGAACCAGAATTTTGCATTAGTGTGTCTTATCGAGTTTGTTAGGATGCATTAGTGAGTCTGGACTTCGACCGTGTTTACTTGAAAAATGATTGCTTAACAAATTTTGTTGGAAACTATATATTTTTAACATGTGAATATTATGTGATATATTAATCTCTTAACGCGTTTGATATTATGTGATAGATGTCTACCTCTAGAACAAGTCCCATTGACTCACCTAATAATAATGAAGAGTCAAATGTAAATTGGGATGATTCGTGGACTGATTCACAAGTTCCCGAAGAGGAACCGGAAGAAGAGTCGGAACCGGAAGAAGAATCGGAACCGGAAGAAGAATCGGAACCGGATGAAGAAATAGAACTGGTGGGGGAAATAATAAAACGGTTAAGTAAAAGAAAATCCTCAACCAACCGACCAAGGTTAATTATGGTCAATGGTGTTTCCGCCAAGGAAGCAAAATATTGGGAGGATTACCAATTCTCCGATGAATCGGATTCCGACGAGAATTCCGATGATGTTATAGAAATTACCCCAACTGAATTTAAAAAGGCAAAAGAAAATAATAAGGGAAAGGGCATAAAAATAGAGAAGTCTAATTCCAACCCCGATGAACTTTATATGTATCGTCAACCCCCGAAGTCCTTAAGTTGTAACAATGACCCGGGAACCTCTAAACCACCAGGTTTTTCTAAACCAATGTGGAAAATTACGGCTCGTATTAGGGGAACATCATATATCCCTAGAAACTTGGCAAAACGAACCAAAACCGAAGAAGAAGAAACAAGCGAGTCGGAATAAGATAGTTGTATTCGTGTGGTGTAATATATGTAATATAGTGTGCTTATGCTTTATGATATATGTAAAAATTGCTTGTATTAATAAGTATTTTTTTTTATGAATCTAACTCTTGTCTATTTTACAGTATAAAAACACAAAATGGATAGACAACCCAATATTTTAAGAGACCTACCCGGAGACATGATTGATGAAATCTTGTCTAGAGTCGGTCAGAATTCTTCGGCACAACTATTTAAGGCGAGATCAGTTTGTAAGACATTCGAAGAACGTTCCAAGAATGTCTTGGTTTATAAGAGACTTTCGTTTGAAAGATGGGGGATATCACATTGGGAAACCCATAAGTTACGATGTGTTTACTTTGACGCATATATTGCGGGGAACCCAAATGCTATTTTACGCAACGGGTTAAGAAATTATTTTGACTCAATATATCCGAATATTGGACTTCATGATTTAGAAAAAGCGGCTAACATGCAACATAAAGAAGCATGTTATGCTTACGGATTAGTAATGTTTGCTTCTCACCAAAGTGAGAACAAGAACATCGGGCTACAACTATTAAACAAAACGTTCCCACAAGTGACGGAGTCGGTAATTGGAGTAAGAAATGAGGTTTTTAGATTGTTACGGGACTGTTGGACATTACGTAACCCTCGTCCCTTTGACAACGTTACAACATGCTGTCTTATCAACGGCCATAACGGTTATGTTGCACAAGACCAAGGATGGGAAGTAGTCCTAGTAAAACCAGAATGCATGACTTGTTTCTGGACGTATGAATTACGTGTCTTTATTGCCTTTGCTGAACGACTTGTGTACTAGCTAGAATTATCTTCACAACTATCTTGTATCAAAGTTATTATGTGCTATATTTCATGCTTTATGTAAAATAAGCGGTATTGTAAGTTTGTAAAATATTGTATAAAAGTTTGAACGCGAAATATTATTATAATCAGTTTTTCATATAGAATTGTAGTAGTTGAATTGTATATTAGCTACTAAGTATGAACTTAACGGGTAGGTACTACCCGAATTTAAACTTATAAAACGCTAATATGAAGAAAAAGCTTTTATAAATGAGTTCATATTATGCTACGAAATACTATTAACTACTCTTAATATTCTGTATGATTAACTTGTTCCATTTGACTATTTTGAAGGAAATGGCACCGACTACTCGACACACCGTGAATATGAATGAAGAGGAATTCCGTACTTTTCTAGCTTCAAACATAGCCGCAGTACAGGCTGCGCTACATACCAACAATAACCTTGGATCTAGCAGTACAGGAAATCGTGTAGGATGCACCTACAAAGAATTCACTGCCTGCAAACCTTTGGAATTTGATGGAACTGAAGGACCGATCGGATTGAAACGGTGGACCGAGAAGGTCGAATCGGTGTTTGCCATAAGTAAGTGTACTGAAGAGGACAAAGTGAAGTACGCTACGCATACCTTCACAGGTTCTGCGTTAACATGGTGGAATACCTATCTAGAGCAAGTGGGACAAGACGATGCGTACGCACTACCGTGGTCAGCATTCAAGCACTTGATGAACGAGAAGTACCGTCCCAGAACCGAGGTCAATAAGCTCAAGACAGAACTTAGAGGGTTACGAACCCTAGGATTTGATATTACCACGTACGAAAGACGATTCACATAATTGTGCCTATTGTGTCCGGGAGCATTCGAAGATGAGGAAGAGAAGATCGACGCGTTTGTGAAAGGATTACCGGAAAGAATCCAAGAAGATATAAGTTCACACGAGCCCGCCTCCATACAACAGGCATGTAGAATGGCTCACAAACTAGTGAACCAGATTGAAGAAAGAATTAAAGAACAGACTGCTGAAGAGGCCAATGTGAAGCAAGTCAAAAGAAAGTGGGAGGAAAACGGTGATAAGAATCACCAATACAACAACAACAGCAATTACAACAATAATCGCAACAATTATCCCAACAATCGCAACATCAATCGCAACTACAACAAACAGCCCAACAACAACAACAGCAACAACAACAGCAACTACAACAATCATCCCAACAACAATAATAACCGCAACAACAACAACAACAATCAGAAGCAGCTATGCCAAAGGTGTGAAAAGAATCACTCGGGGTTCTGCACCAAATTTTGCAACAAGTGTAAAAGAAATGGTCATAGCGCGGCGAAGTGTGAGGTCTATGGACCAGGGGTTAATAGAACGAAAGGAACAAATGGTGTCGGAACGAGTAATGGTGGAGCAAGTAGTGTCGGAGCAAGTTATGCCAATGTAGTTTGTTATAAATGTGGAAAACCGGGCCACATTATTAGAAATTGCCCGAACCAGGAGAACACGAATGGACAAGGCCGCGGAAGAGTGTTCAATATTAATGCGGCAGAGGCACAGGAAGACCCGGAGCTTGTTACGGGTACGTTTCTTATTGACAATAAATCTGCTTACGTTTTATTTGATTCGGGTGCGGATAGAAGCTATATGAGTAGAGATTTTTGTGCTAAATTAAGTTGTCCATTTACGCCTTTGGATAGTAAATTTTTACTCGAATTAGCAAATGGTAAATTAATTTCAGCAGATAATATATGTCGGAATCGAGAAATTAAACTGGTTAGCGAAACATTTAAGATTGATTTGATACCAGTAGAGTTAGGGAGTTTTGATGTGATAATCGGTATGGACTGGTTGAAAGAAGTAAAAGCAGAGATCGTTTGTTACAAAAATGCAATTCGCATTATACGAGAAAAAGGAAAACCCTTAATGGTGTACGGAGAAAAGGGCAACACGAAGCTACATCTTATTAGTAATTTGAAGGCACAAAAACTAATAAGAAAAGGTTGCTATGCTGTTCTAGCACACGTCGAGAAAGTACAAACTGAAGAAAAGAGCATCAATGATGTTCCCATTGCAAAAGAATTTCCTGATGTATTTCCGAAAGAATTACCGGGATTACCCCCACATCGATCCGTTGAATTTCAAATAGATCTTGTACCAGGAGCTGCACCAATAGCTCGTGCTCCTTACAGACTCGCACCCAGCGAGATGAAAGAACTGCAAAGCCAATTACAAGAACTTTTAGAGCGTGGTTTCATTCGACCAAGCACATCACCGTGCGGAGCTCCTGTTTTGTTTGTCAAGAAGAAAGATGGTACATTCAGGTTGTGTATCGACTACCGAGAGTTGAACAAACTTACCATCAAGAACCGCTACCCACTACCGAGAATCGACGACTTATTTGATCAACTACAAGGCTCGTCTGTTTATTCAAAGATTGACTTACGTTCCGGGTATCATCAAATGCGGGTGAAAGAAGATGATATTCCAAAGACTGCTTTCAGAACACGTTACGGTCATTACGAGTTTATGGTCATGACGTTTGGTTTAACTAATGCACCAGCTGTATTCATGGACCTTATGAACCGAGTGTGTGGACCATACCTTGACAAGTTTGTCATTGTTTTCATTGATGACATACTTATTTACTCAAAGAATGACCAAGAACACGGTGAACATTTGAGAAAGGTGTTAGAAGTATTGAGGAAGGAAGAATTGTACGCTAAGTTTTCAAAGTGTGCATTTTGGTTGGAAGAAGTTCAATTCCTCGGTCACATAGTGAACAAAGAAGGTATTAAGGTAGATCCGGCAAAGATAGAAACTGTTGAAAAGTGGGAAACCCCGAAAACTCTGAAACACATACGCCAGTTTTTAGGACTAGCTGGTTACTACAGAAGGTTCATCCAAGACTTTTCCAGAATAGCAAAACCCTTGACTGCATTAACGCATAAAGGGAAGAAATTTGAATGGAAGGATGAACAAGAGAAAGCGTTTCAGTTATTGAAGAAAAAGCTAACTACGGCACCTATATTGTCATTGCCTGAAGGGAATGATGATTTTGTGATTTATTGTGACGCATCAAAGCAAGGTCTCGGTTGTGTATTAATGCAACGAACGAAGGTGATTGCTTATGCGTCTAGACAATTGAAGATTCACGAGCAAAATTATACGACGCATGATTTGGAATTAGGCGCGGTTGTTTTTGCATTAAAGACTTGGAGGCACTACTTATATGGGGTCAAAAGTATTATATATACCGACCATAAAAGTCTTCAACACATATTTAATCAGAAACAACAGAATATGAGGCAGCGTAGGTGGATTGAATTGTTGAATGATTACGACTTTGAGATTCGTTACCACCCGGGGAAGGCAAATGTGGTAGCCGATGCCTTGAGCAGGAAGGACAGAGAACCCATTCGAGTAAAATCTATGAATATAATGATTCATAATAACCTTACTACTCAAATAAAGGAGGCGCAACAAGGAGTTTTAAAAGAGGGAAATTTAAAGGATGAAATACCCAAAGGATCAGAGAAGCATCTTAATATTCGGGAAGACGGAACCCGGTATAGGGCTGAAAGGATTTGGGTACCAAAATTTGGAGATATGAGAGAAATGGTACTTAGAGAAGCTCATAAAACCAGATACTCAATACATCCTGGAACGGGGAAGATGTACAAGGATCTCAAGAAACATTTTTGGTGGCCGGGTATGAAAGCCGATGTTGCTAAATACGTAGGAGAATGTTTGACGTGCTCTAAGGTCAAAGCTGAGCATCAAAAACCATCAGGTCTACTTCAACAACCCGAAATCCCGGAATGGAAATGGGAAAACATTACCATGGATTTCATCACTAAATTGCCAAGGACTGCAAGTGGTTTTGATACTATTTGGGTAATAGTTGATCGTCTCACCAAATCGGCACACTTCCTACCAATAAGAGAAGATGACAAGATGGAGAAGTTAGCACGACTGTATTTGAAGGAAGTTGTCTCCAGACATGGAATACCAATCTCTATTATCTCTGATAGGGATGGCAGATTTATTTCAAGATTCTGGCAGACATTACAGCAAGCATTAGGAACTCGTCTAGATATGAGTACTGCCTATCATCCACAAACTGATGGGCAGAGCGAAAGGACGATACAAACGCTTGAAGACATGCTACGAGCATGTGTTATTGATTTCGAAAACAGTTGGGATCGACATCTACCGTTAGCAGAATTTTCCTACAACAACAGCTACCATTTGTAACGACCCGCACTTTTTCGATCATTCTATACTTATAAGATTAATATTTACATAAATTAAACCTTGCCAACATGATAAGCAATCCAAATTGTCGAGACTGATATTTCCGAAAAGAGTTTTACACAACGTTTGACCGTCTAGTTTGACCGATGATATCACGAACTATACAATATATGATATTTATACGTTTGTGTATATATAGGTATATATACATATTTAACATGATTAATAAATGTTTTAATATCTCATTTTGTATTAATAACAACAAGTTATAAGTATATTTTGAAACTACTAACTTAAGTTTTCAAAACAATAACTATACGTAACGTTATTTGACATAAATACTTAAGACATATAATGTTTATACATATATCGTATAAGTAATGTATTTAATCACTTTTAAAGACTTAAATACATAAAACCATATAAGTGTATTCACAAAAGATAGCTATATTTGAATCCTCATTCCATTTTTCACAAAATTTCTATACGTATACCTAGAGTATTTATACTCGTATCATACCTAGCTTTTATACGTATTTACTAATAGTAAATACACATCAAAATCACCACCTAACCAGCCAATGTTCATGCCATTAGGGCTAGGTAATTGAATTTGGAAGCAATTAGGACTAGATACATAAAATGATCACTTGAAATTTTTGTCCATATACATCATGGAACACCTTTTTTTGTAGTATATATACAAGAGCATTTTGATTCATTTTTACTACCATTTTCTTATCAAAAACACACACTCTTTCTTACTCTCTAAACTCCATAACAATCCAGCAAATAACCAAGAAGATCTAGCCATAAAAACCATACTAAAACACCATAAGAAAACTCTTACAACAACACTTCAAGAAAACCTTCCAAGAACACCAACTTACTTTCAATCTTTCATCCACTTCTATCACCCTTTTGATTCTAGCTTCTTACTTCTCTTTTACAGCAACTTCATCCAAGGAACTTGAGGTAGAATCTATGTTCATAACCTTATTCGATTCATATATATATAGCTATCATATTTTGTGGTATACAAGTTTAACAACAAGAACATAGTTTGAATGTTTTCAAACTTGTTCGCAAACTAAATAGATCCTTCTAACTTAACTTTTAAAATACTTCAAGACCTGTAACATATCTTAATTATATGCTAACTTAACAAGGTATAACTTGGTTTTTCAAAGAACACCTTAAAAACTGAATTTACGACGTCGGAGTGCAACCGGGGGCTGTTTTGGGTTGGATAATTAAAAACCATCTTAAACTTTGAATTGGAGATTTATTTTTTAGAAAAATGATTTTTACTATGAATATGATAACACATAAAAATTTCATGATTTAACTCAAAGTATAAGTATTTTTAGAAAAATAATCATTTGAGGTTGTTTACATGATGGAAAAATGATTAACTTCATAAGTTTCACTAAAGTTTGACCTATGCCGTGTGATTTTGAATACAAACTAAGGTATTTACAGTTCATAGTCTTAAAGAGGGACTCGATCCAAGGAGATGGCAAGTTGAATCAACGAAAACGGACTTGTAACGAAGAAACTATGACCGAAACAAAATTGGTTATCCAAGACTTAAATGACTTCGGGATTCATTGGAAAAATTTATATAAAATCACATACTTCTAAGATAACATGATATTTTATATATATGTACTTACAATTCAATTTTATATGGTTCAGGATCACCCGTAAACAACACGAGAAGATTAATCATAAGATCCCATGATTGTACGCAACACGTCATTTGACAACACCGGTACCATGGGTCAAGATTAATCTCGACCAACACATATACGATGGGGTTTTATTGATTTCGTTGGGGGTTTTATTTATTTCATTGCGGGTATATTAAACATCTAAAAATGAACCATTAAAATTGAATTACTAACATCGGACTGCTAACTTCGGACTAAGGAAATATTCAAAGTATTAAAAGTATAACAAGTATATATTTATAACGTTTGTTTAAAAATGAAAACATATTGATATATTATATATGGATAGGTTCGTGATATCAACCGGAAGACCGAGTCAAATTATTTATATCATCAAGACAAGAGTGAGTATATAGTCCCACTTTTAACTCTAAATATTTCGGGATGAGAATACATGTATTTTATGTTTTACGATATGGACACAAGTAACTGAAAAATATGTTCTACGTTGAGTTGTACCACTGGCATACTTCCCTGTAGCTTGGTAACTAATATTTACAGCGGTATTGTAAACGCGAATCCTGTTGATAGATCTATCGGGCCTGACAACCCCAACCGGACTGGACGACCAGTATTCAACGGTTGCACAGTACTTCGTTTTGTGACTACACTTGGTACGGTGTAGTAAGATTTCATATTAAAGGGAATATGCGACGTGAAAATGTTAAGTATGGTTACCGAGTGCTCAACCACTTAGAATACTTTTATTAAACTGTTTATATACGAAATCTTGTGGTCTATATATATATTGCTGCCGGCACTAAACCTATATCTCACCAACTTTACGTTGACCTTTTTAAAACATGTCTATTCTCAGGTGATTTCTAAAGCTTCTGCTGCATCATGTTGGATCTAACCAGGATCTTGCGTACGCATGTTTGTGTCAAAAATAAAACTGCATATCCGAGATGTTGTATTGTAAAATATGCTAGAAACCGTGTTGTTGTCATCATTTGTAAAGTTTGTAAGTCGAAGATTATCGCTAAACGTTAATCTTCTTTTTATTGTCTTAAGCTTGTAACAAAAATAATGGTTATGGTTTGTAATGTATAATATATGCAGTTTTCTTTCAAAAATGTCTCATATAGAGGTCAATACCTCGCAATGAAATCATACGTTATCTAACGCGTTCTTATGGTTAAGGACGGGTTATGACATGTGGTATCAGAGCGTTGGTCTTAGCGAACCAGGTTTGCATTAGTGTGTCTAATCGAGAAGTCGTTAGGATACATTAGTAAAGTCTGGACTTTGACCGGGTCTGATTTTAAAAAAAAAAAAAAACCATTGCTTATCACTGTTGGTTAAAATTTATATGTAAATATTATGTAGTACTAATGGGTTAGTTGTTGTGTGATAGATGTCGGGCTCGAAACTTATTATCACATTCAGCGACTCCGAATCAGAACCTTCAGATTGTGTTTCAGTCATTAACATATCCGATGACGAAAGTGGTATTTTTGGGGAAGACTCACAATTTCCGGATGAACCAACTATAGAAATATCGGAAAGTGAACCCGAGGAGGAAAGTGAACCCGAAGAGGAAAGTGAACCCGAAGAAGAAAGTGAACCTGAGGAAGAAATACTAGAAATTACGAAAGAAAAATTCGATCAAGGAAAGAAACGAAAAGCGAATGAATTAGAAAATTCAAATCCCGAACTTAGTGAGAATGACGTAGCACCAATTCCACTCAACACTACCACCCCTATTCCCGCTATTCCTATTAGTGCTATCCCCGCATCTAGTTCTTCGGCTCCTCAGCCAAAACGTAGGGAGACAGCTAGGATTCGCGTTGGGGGATTCCCTGGACATAAATGTTTTGGGAAATAGACCAAACGATGCGCTGCCAAATTAAACCATGGAATCAAATAATGTTTTGTATAATATTATTAGTGTGGTTTGTTTAATGTTCGATGTAAGATAAGCATATGTAAAATAGCGAAGTATGAAATGCAATAATTTTCCATGGTTAAGTATTATTTAGATTGTAGTAATTGGTTCTGTACTAAGCTATTAAGTATGAACATTAACGGGTAGGTACTACCCTAGATATAATTATAAAACGCTAATAAGAAGAAAAGGCTTTTATAATAATACCTAGTTCATATTATTAATAAGCTATAATGTACTATAAATACACACTACATCTATAATAATCCATGTGAATAATTATTTTCTTTCATTAGGAAATGGCGCGATTGAATCGAATGACGGAACAAGAACTCGAGGAACTCATCAACCAGCGAGTGAACGACAGAATGTTATGGGTTGAGGCTGCAAGAGCTGCTGCAGTTAATCCAAATCCTCGTGTAGGATGCTCCTACAAAACGTTCCAAGCTTGCAAGCCATCATCATTCAGTGGAACAGAAGGACCTATCGGTTTAACCCGATGGATAGAAAAGATGGAGACGGTGTTTAAAATCAGCGGTTGTGATGAAAAAGACATGACCAAGTTTGCATCGTGCACTTTACAAGATAGTGCACTCACATGGTGGAAGAATTATGTGAAGGCGGTAGGAGGAGATGTAGCTTATGATACTCCATGGGAAGAATTCAAAGCAATGATAATCACCGAGTATTGTCCAAGGAATGAGGTTATTAAGTTAGAAGATGAGTTACGAAGTTTGAAGGTGGTTGGTACTGAAATCACCAACTACAATCAGCGATTCATGGAATTGGTTTTACTATGTCCTGAATTGGTTCCAACCGAAGCACGGAAGATTGAAATGTACAAAGGTGGTTTGCCCAAAAAGGTCAAGGCAAATGTTACAGCATCGAAACCTAAAACAATTCATGAAGCTATAACCATGGCAAACGAGCTAATGGATCAGGTCATTCTGGATAAGAAAGCATTCAATACTGAGGTGAAGGTATTGGGGAACAAGAAAAAGTGGAATGGAGGTTATGATCGAGGTAACCAACAACAACCTTATAAGAAACAAGAAACCACGAAAGGTGCGGGTAGCGGTTCAGGCTTTGGTTACAAAGGACAAAGTCCTTTATGCAACCGTTGTCACAAACATCATTTTGGTTACTGTAGTGTGTTGTGCACTAAATGCAATAGACAGGGACATCTTGCTGAAGATTGTAAGGCTCTCGTTACAAATGCAAATGGTAACAAGACTCCTGCCACCAACGCAAATAGAACTGCTTTGGCTAACATTACTTGTTTTGGGTGTGGAAAACAAGGTCACTATAAGAGCCAGTGCCCGAATCAGAATGGCGGACCTGCACGTGGAAGAGCGTTTGTTATTAATGCTAGAGAGGCACGAGAAGACCCGGAGCTTGTTACGGGTACGTTTACCATTAATAACTTATCAGCATCTATCTTATTTGATACTGGCGCCGATAGAAGTTACGTGTGTATAAATTTTTACACTAAATTGAATTGTTCATCATTACCTCTAGATGCTAAGTACTTGATTGAGTTAGCTAATGGTAAACTAATTAAAGCCGATAAAATTTGTCGTGATTGTAAGATAAATTTAGCCGGAGAAACATTTAAGATTGATTTGATACCCGTAGAATTAGGAAGTTTTGATGTAATAGTCGGCATGGACTGGATGTCCAAAGTAGGAGCGGAAGTTGTTTGTGCCAAGAAGGCAATTCGTATTCCTGGTAAGGATAAAATGTCGGTGATGATTTATGGAGAGAAGGGTAATTCAAAGCTAAAACTCATTAGCTGTTTGAAAGCCAAGAAGTGTTTAGAAAAGGGATGTTACGCTATTTTAGCACATGTTAATAAAGTCGAAAAGAAAGAAAAGTGCATCAACGACGTGCCTGTGGCAAGAGATTTTCCTGAAGTTTTTCCGGAAGAATTGCCTGGATTACCTCCATTTAGATCGGTAGAATTTCAAATAGATTTAGTACCAGGAGCTGCACCAGTGGCTCGTGCTCCATATAGACTTGCACCGTCCGAGTTAAAAGAACTTCAAAGTCAGTTAAAAGAATTACTGGACCGTGGATTCATACGACCGAGTACTTCACCGTGGGGAGCTCCAATTTTGTTTGTTAAGAAGAAAGATGGATCTTTTAGGATGTGTATAGACTATCGTGAATTAAATAAGTTAACTATCAAGAATCGGTATCCACTACCGAGAATTGATGACTTATTTGATCAGTTGCAAGGATCATGTGTGTATTCGAAAATCGACTTAAGATCGGGCTATCATCAACTACGCGTCAAAGAAGAGGACATTCCGAAAACTGCTTTTCGGACACGTTATGGTCATTACGAATTTTTGGTTATGCCGTTTGGATTGACGAATGCGCCAGCTGTATTCATGGACCTCATGAATCGAGTTTGTAGTCCGTATTTAGATAAGTTTGTTATCGTTTTCATTGATGATATTCTTATCTATTCCAAGAGTGAGCAAGAGCATGAAGAGCATTTAAGGTTGATACTGGAGTTGTTGAGAAAAGAACAACTTTATGCTAAATTTTCTAAGTGTGCTTTCTGGTTGAAAGAAGTGCAATTTCTTGGTCACGTTGTTAATAACGAAGGAATTCAGGTTGATCCAGCAAAAACTGAAGCTATTGAAAAATGGGAGACTCCTAAGACACCAACACAGATACGCCAATTTTTGGGTTTAGCCGGTTATTATAGAAGGTTTATTCAAGATTTTTCCCGAATAGCTAAGCCGTTGACAGCATTAACACAAAAAGGGAAGAAATACGAATGGACCTCGGAGCAGGAGAACGCATTTCAATTACTGAAGAAGAAGTTAACTACGGCGCCTATTTTATCGTTACCAGAAGGGAACGATGATTTTGAAATATATTGTGACGCTTCGCGACAAGGTTTTGGTTGTGTTCTTATGCAACGGAAGAAAGTTATTGCATTCGCATCCCGACAATTGAAGATTCACGAGCGAAATTATACGACGCATGATCTAGAATTGGGAGCAGTCGTGTTTGCATTGAAGATGTGGAGACACTACTTGTATGGGGTTAAATTCACTGTGTTTACTGATCATAAAAGCCTTCAACATATTTTTGATCAGAAACAATTGAACATGAGGCAACGTAGGTGGGTCGAGTTAATAAACGACTATGATTGTGAAATTCGTTATCATCCCGGGAAGGCAAACGTGGTGGCTGATGCTTTAAGCAGAAAAGAACGAGAACCAATTCGAGTACGAGCGATGAACATAAAAATTCGCATGAATCTCAACTCACAAATCAAAGAAGTTCAACGAGAAGCACTTACTAAAGAAAATATAGGAAATGAAATAATGAAGAAGTATGAGAAGCAACTCGTTATGCGGGAAGATGGAATTCGATATTTTGCAAATCGTATTTGGGTACCGAAGTTGGGTGGATTAAGGAAGTTGATATTGAACGAGGCACATAAGACAAGATATTCGATACATCCTGGAGTTGGAAAGATGTACCAAGATCTTAAGACGCATTATTGGTGGCCTAATTTGAAGACAGACGTTGCAACATATGTTGGGGAATGTTTAACTTGTTCCAAAGTCAAAGCAGAACACCAGAAGCCGTCAGGGTTACTTCAACAACCAGAAATTCCAGAATGGAAATGGGACGGTATTACCATGGATTTCATCACGAAGTTACCAAAGACTACCTGGGGATACGACACCATTTGGGTGATTGTTGATCGTCTCACCAAGTCTGCACATTTCTTGCCTATAAAGGAAACGGATAGAATGGAGAAACTATTACGATTGTATATAAAGGAAGTTGTTTCAAGGCATGGAATACCTATTTCCATTATATCCGATCGTGATAGTAGATTTACCTCAAAGTTTTGGCAATCACTACAGGAGGCACTAGGAACTCGGTTGGATATGAGTACCGCATATCATCCACAAACCGATGGACAGAGTGAGAGAACGATTCAGACTCTCGAAGACATGCTCAGGGCATGTGTGATCGATTTTGGAAACGGATGGGATAAATATCTACCGTTAGCAGAATTCTCGTATAATAATAGTTATCATGCGAGCATTAGAGCTGCGCCATTCGAAGCATTGTATGGAAGGAAGTGTAGATCTCCTATCTGTTGGAATGAAGTAGGAGATCGACATTTAACTGGTCCCGAAATCATACATGAAACTACTGAAAAGATAGTACAAATCAAGGAGAGATTGAAAACAGCCCGTAGTCGCCAAAAGAGCTACGCCGATGTCCGAAGGAAACCATTAGAGTTTCAGGTTGGGGACATGGTTATGCTAAAGGTGTCACCTTGGAAAGGTGTAATACGTTTCGGCAAAAGGGGTAAACTAAACCCAAGGTACGTAGGCCCGTTCAAGATCATCGAACGCATTGGACCGGTAGCTTATCGACTCGAGTTACCGCAACAACTCGCCGGAGTACATAATACCTTTCACGTCTCAAACCTTAAGAAGTGTCTTGCAAAGGAAGACCTCACCATTCCTCTTGAAGAAATTCATGTCGACGAGAAACTACAATTCGTCGAAGAACCAATCGAAATCATGGACCGTGAAGTTAAACAGCTCAAACAGAGCAATATACCGATTGTTAAGGTTCGTTGGAATGCTAGAAGAGGTCCCGAGTTTACTTGGGAACGAGAGGATCAGATGAAACGAAAGTATCCGCATTTGTTTCTCGATGACGCAAAATAGGTACAATTTTAAAATTTCGGGACGAAATTTATTTAACGGGGAGGTAATGTAACGACCCGCACTTTTTCGATCATTCTATACTTATAAGATTAATATTTACATAAATTAAACCTTGCCAACATGATAAGCAATCCAAATTGTCGAGACTGATATTTCCGAAAAGAGTTTTACACAACGTTTGACCGTCTAGTTTGACCGATGATATCACGAACTATACAATATATGATATTTATACGTTTGTGTATATATAGGTATATATACATATTTAACATGATTAATAAATGTTTTAATATCTCATTTTGTATTAATAACAACAAGTTATAAGTATATTTTGAAACTACTAACTTAAGTTTTCAAAACAATAACTATACGTAACGTTATTTGACATAAATACTTAAGACATATAATGTTTATACATATATCGTATAAGTAATGTATTTAATCACTTTTAAAGACTTAAATACATAAAACCATATAAGTGTATTCACAAAAGATAGCTATATTTGAATCCTCATTCCATTTTTCACAAAATTTCTATACGTATACCTAGAGTATTTATACTCGTATCATACCTAGCTTTTATACGTATTTACTAATAGTAAATACACATCAAAATCACCACCTAACCAGCCAATGTTCATGCCATTAGGGCTAGGTAATTGAATTTGGAAGCAATTAGGACTAGATACATAAAATGATCACTTGAAATTTTTGTCCATATACATCATGGAACACCTTTTTTTGTAGTATATATACAAGAGCATTTTGATTCATTTTTACTACCATTTTCTTATCAAAAACACACACTCTTTCTTACTCTCTAAACTCCATAACAATCCAGCAAATAACCAAGAAGATCTAGCCATAAAAACCATACTAAAACACCATAAGAAAACTCTTACAACAACACTTCAAGAAAACCTTCCAAGAACACCAACTTACTTTCAATCTTTCATCCACTTCTATCACCCTTTTGATTCTAGCTTCTTACTTCTCTTTTACAGCAACTTCATCCAAGGAACTTGAGGTAGAATCTATGTTCATAACCTTATTCGATTCATATATATATAGCTATCATATTTTGTGGTATACAAGTTTAACAACAAGAACATAGTTTGAATGTTTTCAAACTTGTTCGCAAACTAAATAGATCCTTCTAACTTAACTTTTAAAATACTTCAAGACCTGTAACATATCTTAATTATATGCTAACTTAACAAGGTATAACTTGGTTTTTCAAAGAACACCTTAAAAACTGAATTTACGACGTCGGAGTGCAACCGGGGGCTGTTTTGGGTTGGATAATTAAAAACCATCTTAAACTTTGAATTGGAGATTTATTTTTTAGAAAAATGATTTTTACTATGAATATGATAACACATAAAAATTTCATGATTTAACTCAAAGTATAAGTATTTTTAGAAAAATAATCATTTGAGGTTGTTTACATGATGGAAAAATGATTAACTTCATAAGTTTCACTAAAGTTTGACCTATGCCGTGTGATTTTGAATACAAACTAAGGTATTTACAGTTCATAGTCTTAAAGAGGGACTCGATCCAAGGAGATGGCAAGTTGAATCAACGAAAACGGACTTGTAACGAAGAAACTATGACCGAAACAAAATTGGTTATCCAAGACTTAAATGACTTCGGGATTCATTGGAAAAATTTATATAAAATCACATACTTCTAAGATAACATGATATTTTATATATATGTACTTACAATTCAATTTTATATGGTTCAGGATCACCCGTAAACAACACGAGAAGATTAATCATAAGATCCCATGATTGTACGCAACACGTCATTTGACAACACCGGTACCATGGGTCAAGATTAATCTCGACCAACACATATACGATGGGGTTTTATTGATTTCGTTGGGGGTTTTATTTATTTCATTGCGGGTATATTAAACATCTAAAAATGAACCATTAAAATTGAATTACTAACATCGGACTGCTAACTTCGGACTAAGGAAATATTCAAAGTATTAAAAGTATAACAAGTATATATTTATAACGTTTGTTTAAAAATGAAAACATATTGATATATTATATATGGATAGGTTCGTGATATCAACCGGAAGACCGAGTCAAATTATTTATATCATCAAGACAAGAGTGAGTATATAGTCCCACTTTTAACTCTAAATATTTCGGGATGAGAATACATGTATTTTATGTTTTACGATATGGACACAAGTAACTGAAAAATATGTTCTACGTTGAGTTGTACCACTGGCATACTTCCCTGTAGCTTGGTAACTAATATTTACAGCGGTATTGTAAACGCGAATCCTGTTGATAGATCTATCGGGCCTGACAACCCCAACCGGACTGGACGACCAGTATTCAACGGTTGCACAGTACTTCGTTTTGTGACTACACTTGGTACGGTGTAGTAAGATTTCATATTAAAGGGAATATGCGACGTGAAAATGTTAAGTATGGTTACCGAGTGCTCAACCACTTAGAATACTTTTATTAAACTGTTTATATACGAAATCTTGTGGTCTATATATATATTGCTGCCGGCACTAAACCTATATCTCACCAACTTTATGTTGACCTTTTTAAAACATGTCTATTCTCAGGTGATTTCTAAAGCTTCTGCTGCATCATGTTGGATCTAACCAGGATCTTGCGTACGCATGTTTGTGTCAAAAATAAAACTGCATATCCGAGATGTTGTATTGTAAAATATGCTAGAAACCGTGTTGTTGTCATCATTTGTAAAGTTTGTAAGTCGAAGATTATCGCTAAACGTTAATCTTCTTTTTATTGTCTTAAGCTTGTAACAAAAATAATGGTTATGGTTTGTAATGTATAATATATGCAGTTTTCTTTCAAAAATGTCTCATATAGAGGTCAATACCTCGCAATGAAATCATACGTTATCTAACGCGTTCTTATGGTTAAGGACGGGTTATGACACCATTCAAGCATTGAGATGGCACCATTTGAAGCACTTTATGGTAGAAAGTGCAGGTCTCCGATTTGTTGGAGTGAAGTGGGGGATAGACAGATTACGGGTCCGGAGATTATACAAGAAACTACCGAGAAGATCATCCAAATTCAACAACGGTTGAAAACCGCCCAAAGTCGACAAAAGAGCTACGCTGACATTAAAAGAAAAGATATAGAATTTGAAATTGGAGAGATGGTCATGCTTAAAGTTGCACCTTGGAAAGGCGTTGTTCGATTTGGTAAATGAGGGAAATTAAATCCAAGGTATATTGGACCATTCAAGATTATTGATCGTGTCGGACCACTAGCTTACCGACTAGAGTTACCTCAACAACTCGCGGCTGTACATAACACTTTCCACGTCTCGAATTTGAAGAAATGTTTTGCTAAAGAAGATCTCACTATTCCGTTAGATGAAATCCAAATCAATGAAAAACTTCAATTCATCGAAGAACCCGTCGAAATAATGGATCGTGAGGTTAAAAGACTTAAGCAAAACAAGATACCAATTGTTAAGGTTCGATGGAATGCTCGTAGAGGACCCGAGTTCACCTGGGAGCGTGAAGATCAGATGAAGAAGAAATACCCGCATCTATTTCCAGAAGATTCGTCAACACCTTCAACAGCTTAAAATTTCGGGACGAAATTTATTTAACGGGTAGGTACTGTAGTGACCCGAACTTTTCCATGTTTATATATATTAATTGAGATTGATATTTACATGATTAAATGTTTCCAACATGTTAAGCAATCAAACTTGTTAAGACTTGATTAATTGAAATAGGTTTCATATAGACAATTTACCACCCAAGTTGACCGGTGATTCACGAACGTTAAAACTTGTAAAAACTATATGATGACATATATATGGATATATATATAGTTAATATGATACTATGATAAGTAAACATGTCATTAAGTATATTAACAATGAACTACATATGTAAAAACAAGACTACTAACTCAATGATTTTTAAACGAGACATATATGTAACGATTATCGTTGTAAAGACATTTAATGTATATATATCATATTAAGAGATATTCATACATGATAATATCATGATAATATAATAATTTAAAATCTCATTTGATATTATAAACATTGGGTTAACAACATTTAACAAGATCGTTAACCTAAAGGTTTCAAAACAACACTTACATGTAACGACTAACGATGACTTAACGACTCAGTTAAAATGTATATACATGTAGTGTTTTAATATGTATTTATACACTTTTGAAAGACTTCAATACACTTATCAAAATACTTCTACTTAACAAAAATGCTTACAATTACATCCTCGTTCAGTTTCATCAACAATTCTACTCGTATGCACCCGTATTCGTACTCGTACAATACACAGCTTTTAGATGTATGTACTATTGGTATATACACTCCAATGATCAGCTCTTAGCAGCCCATGTGAGTCACCTAACACATGTGGGAACCATCATTTGGCAACTAGCATGAAATATCTCATAAAATTACAAAAATATGAGTAATCATTCATGACTTATTTACATGAAAACAAAATTACATATCCTTTATATCTAATCCATACACCAACGACCAAAAACACCTACAAACACTTTCATTCTTCAATTTTCTTCATCTAATTGATCTCTCTCAAGTTCTATCATCAAGTTCTAAGTGTTCTTCATATATTCTACAAGTTCTAGTTACATAAAATCAAGAATACTTTCAAGTTTGCTAGCTCACTTCCAATCTTGTAAGGTGATCATCCAACCTCAAGAAATCATTGTTTCTTACAGTAGGTTATCATTCTAATACAAGGTAATAATCATATTCAAACTTTGGTTCAATTTCTATAACTATAACAATCTTATTTCAAGTGATGATCTTACTTGAACTTGTTTTCGTGTCATGATTCTGCTTCAAGAACTTCGAGCCATCCAAGGATCCGTTGAAGCTAGATCCATTTTTCACTTTTCCAGTAGGTTTATCCATGGAACTTAAGGTAGTAATGATGTTCATAACATCATTCAATTCATACATATAAAGCTATCTTATTCGAAGGTTTAAACTTGTAATCACTAGAACATAGTTTAGTTAATTCTAAACTTGTTCGCAAACAAAAGTTAATCCTTCTAACTTGACTTTTAAAATCAACTAAACACATGTTCTATATCTATATGATATGCTAACTTAATGATTTAAAACCTGGAGACACGAAAAACACCGTAAAACCGGATTTACGCCGTCGTAGTAACACCGCGGGCTGTTTTGGGTTAGTTAATTAAAAACTATGATAAACTTTGATTTAAAAGTTGTTATTCTGATAAAATGATTTTTATTATGAACATGAAACTATATCCAAAAATTATGGTTAAACTCAAAGTGGAAGTATGTTTTCTAAAATGGTCATCTAGACGTCGTTCTTTCGACTGAAATGACTACCTTTACAAAAATGACTTGTAACTTATTTTTCCGACTATAAACCTATAATTTTTCTGTTTAGATTCATAAAATAGAGTTCAATATGAAACCATAGCAATTTGATTCACTCAAAACGGATTTAAAATGAAGAAGTTATGGGTAAAACAAGATTGGATAATTTTTCTCATTTTAGCTACGTGAAAATTTGTAACAAATCTATTCCAACCATAACTTAATCAACTTGTATTGTATATTATGTAATCTTGAGATACCATAGACACGTATACAATGTTTCGACCTATCATGTCGACACATCTATATATATTTCGGAACAACCATAGACACTCTATATGTGAATGTTGGAGTTAGCTATACAGGGTTGAGGTTGATTCCAAAATATATATAGTTTGAGTTGTGATCAATACTGAGATACGTATACACTGGGTCGTGGATTGATTCAAGATAATATTTATCGATTTATTTCTGTACATCTAACTGTGGACAACTAGTTGTAGGGTACTAACGAGGACAGCTGACTTAATAAACTTAAAACATCAAAATATATTAAAAGTGTTGTAAATATATTTTGAACATACTTTGATATATATGTATATATTGTTATAGGTTCGTGAATCAACCAGTGGCCAAGTTTTACTTCCCGACGAAGTAAAAATCTGTGAAAGTGAGTTATAGTCCCACTTTTAAAATCTAATATTTTTGGGATGAGAATACATGCAGGTTTTATAAATGATTTACAAAATAGACACAAGTACGTGAAACTACATTCTATGGTTGAATTATCGAAATCGAATATGCCCCTTTTTATTAAGTCTGGTAATCTATGAATTAGGGAACAGACACCCTAATTGACGCGAATCCTAAAGATAGATCTATTGGGCCTAACAAACCCCATCCAAAGTACCGGATGCTTTAGTACTTCGAAATTTATATCATATCCGAAGGGTGTCCCGGAATGATGGGGATATTCTAATATATGCATCTTGTTAATGTCGGTTACCAGGTGTTCACCATATGAATGATTTTTATCTCTATGTATGGGATGTGTATTGAAATATGAAATCTTGTGGTCTATTATTATGATTTGATATATATAGGTTAAACCTATAACTCACCAACATTTTTGTTGACGTTTTAAGCATGTTTATTCTCAGGTGATTATTAAGAGCTTCCGCTGTCGCATACTTAAATAAGGACGAGATTTGGAGTCCATGCTTGTATGATATTGTGTAAAAACTGCATTCAAGAAACTTATTTTGTTGTAACATATTTGTATTGTAAACCATTATGTAATGGTCGTGTGTAAACAGGATATTTTAGATTATCATTATTTGATAATCTACGTAAAGCTTTTTAAACCTTTATTGATGAAATAAAGGTTATGGTTTGTTTTAAAATGAATGCAGTCTTTGAAAAACGTCTCATATAGAGGTCAAAACCTCGCAACAAAATCAATTAATATGGAACGTTTTTAATCAATAAGAACGGGACATTTCACCTTCAACAGCTTAAAATTTCGGGACGAAATTTATTTAACGGGTAGGTACTGTAGTGACCCGAACTTTTCCATGTTTATATATATTAATTGAGATTGATATTTACATGATTAAATGTTTCCAACATGTTAAGCAATCAAACTTGTTAAGACTTGATTAATTGAAATATGTTTCATATAGACAATTGACCACCCAAGTTGACCGGTGATTCACGAACGTTAAAACTTGTAAAAACTATACGATGACATATATATGGTTATATATATAGTTAACATGTTTTTATTATAAGTATGTATCTCATTAGGTATTTTAACAATGAGTTATATACATAAAAATGAGACTATTAATTTAAGAAACTCGAAAACGATATATATAACGATTATCGTTATAACAACGTCTTACTAGGTACATATGAATCATATTAAGATATTGATACACTTGGTTAATTATGTTAAATGATAAGTAAATATATTATTAAGTGTATTAACAATGAAATACATATGTAAAAATAAGACTACTAACTTAATGATTTCGAAACGAGACATATATGTAACGATTATCGTTGTAACGACATTTAACTGTATATACATCATACTAAGATATATTATATATCATAATATCATGATAATATAACAATTTAACATCTCATTTGTTATAATAAATAATGGGTTAACAACATTCAACAAGATCGTTAACCTAAAGGTTTCAAAACAACATTTACATGTAACGACTAACGATGACTTAACGACTCAGTTAAAATGTATATACATGTAGTGTTTTAATATGTATTCATACACTTTTGAAAGACTTCAAGACACTTATCAAACTACTTCTACTTAACAAAAATGCTTACAATTACATCCTCGTTCAGTTTCATCAACAATTCTACTCGTATGCACCCGTATTCGTACTCGTACAATACACAGCTTTTAGATGTATGTACTATTGGTATATACACTTCAATGATCAGCTCTTAGCAGCCCATGTGAGTCACCTAACACATGTGGGAACCATCATTTGGCAACTAGCATGAAATATCTCATAAAATTACAAAAATATGAGTAATCATTCATGACTTATTTACATAAAAACAAAATTTCATATCCTTTATATCTAATCCATACACCAACGACCAAAAACACCTACAAACACTTTCATTCTTCAATTTTCTTCATCTAATTGATCTCTCTCAAGTTCTATCTTCAAGTTCTAAGTGTTCTTCATATATTCTACAAGTTCTAGTTACATAAAAGCAAGAATACTTTCAAGTTTGCTAGCTCACTTCCAATCTTGTAAGGTGATCATCCAACCTCAAGAAATCTTTGTTTCTTACAGTAGGTTATCATTCTAATACAAGGTAATAATCATATTCAAACTTGGGTTCAATTTCTATAACTATAACAATCTTATTTCAAGTGATGATCTTACTTGCACTTGTTTTCGTGTCATGATTCTGCTTCAAGAACTTCGAGCCATCCAAGGATCCGTTGAAGCTAGATCCATTTTTCTATTTTCCAGTAGGTTTATCCAAGGAACTTAAGGTAGTAATGATGTTCATAACGTCATTCGATTCATACATATAAAGCTATCTTATTCGAAGGTTTAAACTTGTAATCACTAGAACATAGTTTAGTTAATTCTAAACTTGTTCGCAAACAAAAGTTAATCCTTCTAACTTGACTTTTAAAATCAACTAAACACATGTTCTATATCTATATGATATGCTAACTTAATGATTTAAAACCTGGAAACACGAAAAACACCGTAAAATCGGATTTACGCCGTCGTAGTAACACCGCGGGCTGTTTTGGGTTAGTTAATTAAAAACTATGATAAACTTTGATTTAAAAGTTGTTATTCTGAGAAAATTATTTTTATTATGAACATGAAACTATATCCAAAAATTATGGTTAAACTCAAAGTGGAAGTATGTTTTCTAAAATGGTCATCTAGACGTCGTTCTTTCGACTGAAATGACTACCTTTACAAAAACGACTTGTAACTTATTTTTCCGACTATAAACCTATACTTTTTCTGTTTAGATTCTAAAAATAGTGTTCAATATGAAATCATAGCAATTTGATTCACTCAAAACGGATTTAAAATGAAGAAGTTATGGGTAAAACAAGATTGGGTAATTTTTCTCATTTTAGCTACGTGAAAATTGGTAACAAATCTATTCCAACCATAACTTAATCAACTTGTATTGTATATTATGTAATCTTGAGATACCATAGACACGTATACAATGTTTCGACCTATCATGTTGACACATCTATATATATTTCGGAACAACCATAGACACTCTATATGTGAATGTTGGAGTTAGCTATACAGGGTTGAGGTTGATTCCAAAATATATATAGTTTGAGTTGTGATCAATACTGAGATACGTATACACTGGGTCGTGGATTGATTCAAGATAATATTTATCGATTTATTTCTGTACATCTAACTGTGGACAACTAGTTGTAGGTTACTAACGAGGACAGCTTACTTAATAAACTTAAAACATCAAAATATATTAAAAGTGTTGTAAATATATTTTGAACATACTTTGATATATATGTATATATTGTTATAGGTTCGTGAATCAACCAGTGGCCAAGTCTTACTTCCCGACGAAGTAAAAATCTGTGAAAGTGAGTTATAGTCCCACTTTTAAAATCTATTATTTTTGGGATGAGAATACATGCAGGTTTTATAAATGATTTACAAAATAGACACAAGTACGTGAAACTACATTCTATGGTTGAATTATCGAAATCGAATATGCCCCTTTTTATTAAGTCTGGTAATCTAAGAATTAGGGAACAGACACCCTAATTGACGCGAATCCTAAAGATAGATCTATCGGGTCCAACAAGCCCCATCCAAAGTACCGGATGCTTTAGTACTTCGAAATTTATATCATATCCGAAGGGTGTCCCTGAATGATGGGGATATTCTTATATATGCATCTTGTTAATGTCGGTTACCAGGTGTTCACCATATGAATGATTTTTATCTCTATGTATGGGATGTGTATTGAAATATGAAATCTTGTGGTCTATTGTTACGATTTGATATATATAGGTTAAACCTATAACTCACCAACATTTTTGTTGACGTTTAAAGCATGTTTATTCTCAGGTGAATACTAAGAGCTTCCGCTGTTGCATACTAAAATAAGGACAAGATTTGGAGTCCATGTTTGTATGATATTGTGTAAAAACTGCATTCAAGAAACTTATTTCGTTGTGACATATTTGTATTGTAAACCATTATGTAATGGTCGCGTGTAAACAGGATATTTTAGATTATCATTATTTGATAATCTACGTAAAGTTTTTAAACCTTTATTTATGAAATAAAGGTTATGGTTTGTTTTAAAAATGAATGCAGTCTTTGAAAAACGTCTGATATAGAGGTCAAAACCTCGCAACGAAGTCAATTAATATGGAACGTTTTTAATCAATAAGAACGGGACATTTCAGTATATATCATTTTAAGCCTTGTTATTTTACTCGCAATGTAATTATTTATAAAGAGTATAAATTTGAATCTAATGTCACTTCATTAAACACGTTTTTTTAAATCATTAGTATGTGCTGCCAGATGGAGTACCATTTGGCGGCGCATAACCTTCTGTTTCAGATTGTGCTGAAATTCTCAAGATCACCCTAAAACGGCCGAACGAGCAAGACTCTATGAACACGCTAGCCATTTGAGGTCATCTAGTTCCAAAAAAGACATCTTTTCTCGCAAAATCGCACCACGCACCGAACACCACCGACGGTTCGAGGTGCTTGGTGTTTTGTGTCTTTGACCAAAATGTTCGATCTATCGTATCTTTTAATTCGTAGCTCCAGTTTAGTCACCGGTTTTTTTCATATCGTGTATTTTTCGGGATCTATCCATTGACAAACCGCCTACTTTGTCCCAAATATTTTTGGAAACGAGTCCTCGAAAGCCTTCAATTTTTCTTTTTTCGAATTTGACCGTTTTGAATTTCATTCATATAATTCCTTTTGTGTATGCATGACTTAGCATGGTAAATATTGTTTTAAGGCTTATTATTTCAATCGCAATGTATTTACTTATAACACATATAAATTTGAATATAATGTCACTTCATTAAACACGCTTTTTTAAATCATTAATATGCGCCGCCAAATGGAGTACCATTTGGCGGCTCATAACCTTCGGTTTCAGATTTGGCTGAAATTCTCGAGATCATCCTAAAATGACTCTAACATCAAGATTCCTGGATAGTGTCTTGACATTCAAGGTCGCCAGGATGCCGAAAAAAGACATGTTACTCATTTTTAATGTTCTCTTTGAACGTTTTCAATTTATATCTTATTATTAGTTTTGTGTATGCATGACTTAGCATGGTATATCTCATTTTATGGCCTGTTATTTCAGTCGCAATGTAATTATGTATAACGGGTTTAAATTTGAATATAATGTCACTTCATTAAACACGTTTTTTTAAATAATTAGTATGCGCTGCCAGATGGAGTACGATTTGGCGGCGCATAACCTTCTGTTTCAGATTTTGCTGAAATTCTCAAGATCACCCTAAAACGGACGAACGAGAAAGACTCTCTGAACGTGCTAGTCATTCGAGGTCATCCAGTTTCAAAAAAGAGATCTTTCCTAGTAAAATCGCACCACGCACCAAACACCTCTGACGGTGCGTGGTGCTTGGTGTTTTGTGTCTTTGGCCAAAATGTTCGATCTATCGTATCTTTGGACTCGTAGCTCCGGTTTAGTCACCGTTTTTTTTAAATCGTGTATTTTTTCGGGATCTATCCGTTGGGAAACTGCCATAGGCGGTTTGTCACAAATATTTTTCGAAACAAGTCCTCGAAAGCCTTCAATTATGCCTTTTTCGATTTTGACCGTTTTGAATTTCATTCATATTATTCCTTTTGTGTATGCATGACTTAGCATGGTACATATTGTTTTAAGGCCTATTATTTCACTCGCAATGTAATTATGTATAACACATATAAATTTGAATCTAATATCACTTCATTAAATACGCTTTTTTAAATCATTAATATGCGCCGCCAGATGGAGTACCATTTGTTTCAGATTTGGCTGAAATTCTCTAGATCACCCTCAAATGACTCTAACATCAAGACACCAGGATAGTGTCTTGACATTCGAGGTCGTCAGGATGCCGAAAAAAGACATTTTATTCATTTTTAATGTTCCCTTTGCACGTTTTCAATTTACATCTTATTATTAGTTTTGTGTATGCATGACTTAGCATGGTATATATTGTTTTAAGGTGTGTTATTTTACTCGCTATGTAATTATGTATAACGGATATAAATTTGAACATAATGTCACTTCATTAAACACATTTTTTTAAATCATTAGTATGTGCCGCCAGATGGAGTACCATTTGGCAGCGCATAACCTTCTGTTTCAGATTGTGCTGAAATTCTCAAGATCACCCTGAAATGACCGAACGAGCAAGACTCTCTGAACGCGCTAGCCATTTGAGGTAATCTGGTTCTGAAAAAGACATCTTTCCTCACAAAATCGAACCACGCACCAAACACCATAGACGGTTCGTGGTGCTTGGTATTTTGTGTCTTCGGCTAAAATGTTCGATCTATCGTATCTTTTGACTCGTAGCTCCGGTTTAGTCACCGGTTTTTTTCAAATCGTGTATTTTTTCGGGATCTATCCATTGGCAAACTGGCGTAGGCGGTTTGTCCCAAATATTTTTCAAAACGAGTCCTTAAAAGCTTTCAATTTTCCTTTTTCGATTTTGACCATTTTGAATTCCATTCATATTATTCCTTTTGTATATGCATGACTTAGCATGGTACATATTGTTTTAAGGCCTATTATTTCACTCGCAATGTAATTATGTATAACGGATATAAATTTGAATCTAGTGTCACTTCATTAAACACGCTTTTTAAAATCATTAATATGCGTCGCTAGATGGGGTACCATTTGGCGGCGCATAACATTCAGTTTCAGATTGTGCTGAAATTCTCTAGATTGTGCTTTTACCGCATTAATATTGAAAACTCTTCCGCGGCCCTGCCCATTAGTATTCCATTGTTTCGGACAATTTCTAATAATGTGGCCTGGTTTTCCACATTTATAACAAACAGTGTTGGTATTACTTGCTCCGGCACTATTCATTCCAGCATTACTTGTTCCGGCACTATTTGTTCCATTAGTTCTGTAAAACCTTGGTCCGTAAAACTCACACTTTGTCGCGCTATGACCATTTCGTTTACACCTGTTGCAAAATGCCGTGCAAAACCCCGGGTGATTTTCTTCACACCTAAGACATGGCTGATTTTGGTTTTTGTTGCCATTGTTGTTATTGAGGTTATTGTTAGGACTGTTATTGTTGTTGAAACGGTTGTTGTAGTTGTTGGGGCGTTTGTTTTAGTTATTGTTACGATTGTTGTTGCAGTTGTTGGGATAGTTGTTGCGATTGTGGTTGTAATTGTTATTGTTGTTGTACTAGTGATTCTTGTCACCGTTTTCCTCCCACTTCCTCTTGAGTTGTTTCGTGTTGGCTTCTTCGGTCGCCTGCTCTTTAATTCTTCCCTCGATCTGATTTATGAGTTTATGAGCCATTCGACTTGCCTTTTGTATGGAAGCGGGCTCGTGTGAACTCACATCTTCTTGAATCCTTACTGGTAACCCTTTTATAAACGCGTTGATCTTCTCTTCTTCATCTTCGAACGTTCCCGGACACAGTAGGCACAACTCTGTGAATCGTCGTTCATATGTGGTAATGTCAAACCCTTGTGTTCGTAACTCTCTAAGCTCTACCTTGAGCTTATTGACTTCGTTTCTAGGACGGTACTGCTCGTTCATCAATTGCTTGAATGCCGACCACGGTAGTGCGTAAGCAGCATTTTGTCATACCTGTTCAAGATAGGTATTCCACCACGTTAACGCAGTACCTGTAAAGGTATGCGTAGCATACTTAACTTTGTCCTCTTCAGTACACTTACTTATGGCAAATATCGATTCGACCTTCTCGGTCCACCGTTTCAATCCAATTGGTCCTTCGGTTCCATCAAATTCCAAAGGTTTGCAGGCAGTGAATTCTTTGTAGGAGCATCCTACACGATTTCTTGTGAAATTAGTTCCACTGCTAGATCCAGAGTTATTGTTATTTTGCATCGCAGCCGGTACTGCGGTTATGTTTGCTGCAAAGAAAACACGGAAGTCTTCCTCGCTCATGTTCAAATTCTGACGAGTCGTCGGTGCCATTTCCTTCAAAAATAGCCCAAAAGAATTAAGTTAATCATATAGAATTTTAAGAGTAGTCAATAGTATTTCGTAGCATAGTATGAACTCATTTTTAAAAGCTTTTTCTTCATATTAGCGTTTTATAGTTTTAATTCGGGTAGTAACTACCCGTTAAGTTCATACTTAATAGCTAATATACAATTCAACTACTACAATTCTATATGAAAAACTGATTATAATAATATTTCACGTTCAAATTTTATACAATATTTTACAAACTTACAATACCGCTATTATACATATAGGATGAAATATTGCACATAATAACTTTGCTACTTGGCAGCTATAAAGGCAATTCTAGTTAATAAGTAAGTCGTTCAATAAAAGAAATAAAGACACGTAATTCATAAGTCCAGAAACAAGTCATGCATTCTGATTTTACTAAGACGACTTCCCATCCTTGGTCTTGTGGAAAGTAACCATTATGACCATTGGCTAGGCAGCATGTTGTAATGTCGTCAAAAGGACGAGGGTTTCGTAATGTCCAACAACCTCGTAATAATCTAAAAACCTTGTTTCTCAACCCAACTACTGAATCTGTCACTTGTGGGAAGATTTTATTTAAAAGTTGTAATCCGATGTTCTTTTTCTCACTTTGGTAAGAAGCGAACATCACTAACCCGTAAGCATAACATGCTTCTTTATGTTGCATGCTCTTTCTAACTCACGAAATCCTATATTGGGATATGTTGAGTCAAAATAGGTTCTTAACCCGTAGCGTAAAATTGCATTTGGGTTCCCCGCATTTAATGCTTTAAAGAAAACACGGCGTAACTTACGGTCTCCCCAATGTGATATACCCCACCTATCAAAGGAAAGCCTTTTATAAACTAAGGCATTTCTAGAAAGTCTTTCAAATGTTTGACAAGTTAATTTCGCCATAACTAATTGTGCTGATGATTTATGACCGACTCTAGACAAGATTTCATCAATTATATCCTCTGGTAGGTCTTCAAAAATATTCGGTTGTCTACCCTTAACGTCCATTTTGTGTTTTTATACTGTAAAATAGACAAGGATTTGATTAGTAAAAGATAATTAACAAACAATACAAGGAATTTTTACATAAAACATAAAAGTACAAGCATACTACAATACATATAATACACCACATGATTACAACCCTCTAATCTGAATCACTGGTTTCTTCTTCTTCGGACTTGGTTTGGTTTCCTAATTTTCTAGGGATATATGGTGTTCCTCTAATACGAGCTGTCATTTTCCACAATGGTTTAGAAAAACCTGGTGGTTTAGAGGTTCCCGGGTTATTGTTACATTTTAGGAAATACGGATGTTGCCGATACATATAAAGTTCATCGGGGTTGGAATCAGGTTTCTCTATTTTTATACCTTTTCCCTTATTATTTTCTTTTTCTATATTAAATTCGGTCGAGGTAATTTCTATAACATCATCGGAATCCTCATCGGGATCTGATTCATCGGAAACACCATTGACCATTATTGACTTTGGTCCGTTGGTTGAGGATTTTCTGTTATTTAATCGATTTACTGTAGGTATCAATATTTCTTCCTCCGGAACCTCTTCTTCTTCCGGTTCTTCCTCTTCCGGTTCCTCCTCTTCCGGTTCCTCTTCTTCCGGTTCCTCCTCTTCCGGTTCCTCCACTTCTGGTTCTTCTTCGGGAATTTGTGAATCTTCCCAAAATATATTCGACTCTTCATTATTATTAGGTGAGTCGATGGGATTTGTACTAGTGGTAGACATCTATCACGCAATATCAAACACATTAAGAGGTTAATATGTCACATAATATTTACATGTTAATAATATATAGTTTCCAACCAAAAATGTTAAGCAATCGTTTTTAAAGAAAACACGGTCGAAGTCCAGACTCATTAATGTATCCTAACAAACTCGATAAGACACACTAATGCAAATTCCTGGTTCTCTAAGACCAACGCTCGGATACCAACTGAAATGTCCCATTCATATTGATTATAAACGTTCCATATTAATTGATTACGTTGCGAGGTTTTGACCTATATATGAGATGTTTTTCAAAGACTGCATTCATTTTTAAAACAAACCATAACCTTTGTTTTATCGACAAGGTTAAAAAGACACCACCTAGATTATCCAGAAATGATAATCTAAAAATATCACACTTACACACTACCAATACATATTGGTTTACAATATTAATATGTTATAACAAAGTAAATCTCGAATGCAGTTTTAAACAATATTATACAAGCATGATGACACCAAATCTTGTCCATATTTTAGCATGCAACAGCGGAAGCTCTTAATAATCACCTGAGAATAAACATGCTTTAAACGTCAACAAAAATGTTGGTGAGTTATAGGTTTAACCTATATATTTATCAAATCGTAACAATAGACCACAAGATTTCATATTTCAATATACATCCCATACATAGAGATAAAAATCATTCATATGGTGAACACCTGGTAACCGACATTAACAAGATGCATATAAGAATATCCCCTATCATTCCGGAAAATCCGTCGGACATGATAAAAACGAATTCGAAGTACTAAAGCATCCGGTACTTTGGATGGGGTTCGTTAGGCCCAATAGATCTATCTTTAGGATTCGCGTCAATTAGTAGATCAGTTTACTAATTCTTAGGTTACCAAGCAAAAAGGGGCATATTCGGCTTCGATCATTCACCCATATAATGTAGTTTCATTTACTAGTGTCTATTTCGTAAAACATTTATAAAACTGCATGTATTCTCATCCCAAAATATTAGATTTTAAAAGTGGAACTATAACTCACATTCACAGATTTTTACTTCGTCGGGAAGTAAGATTTGGCCACTGGTTGATTCACGAACCTATAACAAATATGTACATATATATCAAAGTATGTTCAAAATATATTTACAACATTTTTAATATGTTTTAATGTTTTAAGTTTATTAAGTCAGCTGTCCTCGTTAGTAACCTACAACTAGTTGTCCATAGTTAGATGTACAGAAATAAATCGATATATATTATCTTGAATCAATCCACGACCCAGTGTATATACGTCTCAGGCTAGATCACAACTCAAAGTATATATATTTTTCGAATCAACCTCAACCATGTATAGCTAACTCAAACATTACTGCATATAGAGTGTCTATAGTTGTTCCAAATAATATATATACATGGGTCGATATGATATGTCAAAATATTTGTATACGTGTCTATGGTATCCCAAGATTACATAATATATTAGAATACATGTATAATACAATATGAGTTTGCTAGGATATGATTAATATAGATTTGTTATCAATTTTCACGTAGCTACAACAAGGAAAATTATCCAATCTTGTTTTACCCATAACTTCTTCGTTTTAAATCCATTTTGAGTGATTCAAGTTGCTATGGTTTCATATTGAACTTAAGTTTATGAATCTAAATAGAAAAAGTATAAGTTTATAGTCGGAAATACAGGTTACAAGTCATTTTTTTAAAGGTAGTCATTTCAGTCGAAAGAACGACGTCAAGATGACCATTTTGGAAAACATACTTCCACTTTGAGTTTAACCCAAAACAGCCTACGGTGTTACTACGACGGCGTATATCCAGTTTTACTGTGTTTTTTGTGTTTTCAGGTTTTAAATCATTAAGTTAGCATATCATATAGATATAGAACATGTGTATAGTTGATTTTAAAAGTCAAGTTAGAAGGATTAACTTTTGTTTGCAAACAAGTTTAGAATTAACTAAACTATGTTCTAGTGATTACAAGTTTAAACCTTCGAATAAGGTAGTTTTATATATATGAATCGAATGATGTTATGAACTTCATTACTACCTTAGGTTTTGTGGATAAACCTACTGGAAATGAGAAAACTAGATCTAGCTTCAAAGGATCCTTGGATGGCTTGAAAGTTCTTGAAGTAGAATCATGACACGAAAACAAGTTCAAGTAAGATTTCCACTCGAAATAAGATTGTTAAAGTTATAGAAATTGAATCAAAGTTTGAATATGAGTATTACCTTGTATTAGAAAGATATCTTACTGTAAATAATAAAGATTTCTTGAGGTTGGATGATCACTCAAAGTGGATTTGCAAGATTGGAAGTAAGCTAGCAAACTTGGAAGTGTTGTTGGTGTGTTCTTGAGTAGTTGTTTTATAACTTGGTTTATGTATGGATTTATGAACTAGATTGAGCTAGATTTTGATGAAGATGATGAAGAACACTTACAACAATGGAAGAACACTTGAGAGAGAGTAGTTTGATGCATATAAGTTGCAAAATGAAAGTGTTTCTGTACACCATCATTCACGTGAATGTTGATCAATCATATAGGCTCCATTAGTTTATTATTTTATGAGATATTTCATGCTAGATGTTAAATGATGGTTCCCAAATGGTTAGGTGACTCACTTGGGCTGCTAAGAGCTGATCATTGGAGTGTATATACCAATAATAAATACATTTAGAATCTGTCTATTGTACGAGTACAAATACGAGTGCATACGAGTAGAATTGTTGATGAAAATGAATGAGGATGTAATTTTAAGCATTTTTTTGTTAAGTATAAGTACTTTGATAAGTGTCTTGAAGTCTTTCAAAAGTGTATGAATACATATTAAAACACAACATGTATATACATTTTAACTGAGTCGTTAAGTCATCGTTAGTCGTTACATGTAAGTGTTGTTTTGAAATCTTTAGATTAACGATCTTGTTAAATGTTGTTAACCCATTGTTTATTATATCTAAAGAGATGTTAAATTATTACATTATCATGATATTATGATATATTAATATATCTTAGTTTGATATAAATACAGTTAAATATTGTTACAACGATAATCGTTACATATATGTCTCGTTTCGAAATCAATAAGTTAGTAGTCTTGTTTTTAAATATGTAGTTAATTGTTAATACACTTATTGACATGTTTACTTATCATTTATCATGATTAAACATAGTGTATCAATATCTTAATATGATTCATATGTATTTAGTAAGACGTTGTTATAACGATAAACGTTATATATATCGTTTTCGAGTTTCTTAATTCGATAGTCTTATTTTTATGTATATAACTCATTGTTAAAATACTTAATGGGATACTTACTTATCATAAAATCATGTTAACTATATATATATATATATATATATATATATATATATATATATATATATATATATATATATATATATATATATATATATATCCATATACATGTCATCATATAGTTTTAACAAGTTTTAACGTTTGTGAATCACCGGTCAACTTGGGTGGTCAATTGTCTATATGAAACCTATTTCAATTAATCAAGTCTTAACAAGTTTGATTGCTTAACATGTTGGAAACATTAAATCATGTAAATACAATTTCATTTAATATATATAAACATGGAAAATTTAGGGTCACTACAGTACCTACCCGTTAAATAAATTTCATCCCGAAATTTTAAGCAGTTGGAGGTGTTGACGTATCTTCTGGAAATAAGTGTGGGTATTTCTTCTTAATATGATCTTCTCATTCCCAGGTGAACTCGGGTCCTCTACAAGTATTCCATCGAACCTTAACAATTGGTATCTTGTTTTGCTTAAGTCTTTTAACCTCACGATCCATTATTTTGACGGGTTCTTCGATGAATTGAAGTTTTTCGTTGATTTGGATTTCGTTTAACGGAATAGTGAGATCTTCTTTAGCAAAACATTTCTTCAAATTCGAGACGTGGAAAGTGTTATGTACAGCCGCGAGTTGTTGAGGTAACTCAAGTCGGTAAGCTACTGGTCCGACTCGATCAATAATCTTGAATGGTCCAATATACCTTGGATTTAATTTCTCTCGTTTACCAAATCGAACAACGCCTTTCCAAGGTGCAACTTTAAGCATGACCATCTATCCAATTTCAAATTCTATATCTTTTCTTTTAATGTCAGCGTAGCTCTTTTGTCGACTTTGGGCGGTTTTCAACCGTTGCTGAATTTGGATGATCTTCTCGGTAGTTTCTTGTATTATCTCTGGACCCGTAATCTGTCTGTCCCCCACTTCACTCCAACAAATCGGAGACCTGCACTTTCTACCATAAAGTGCTTCAAACGGCGCCATCTCAATGCTTGAATGGTAGTTGTTGTTGTAGGAAATTCTGCTAACGGTAGGTGTCAATCCCAACTGTTTCCGAAATCAATAACACATGCTCGTAGCATGTCTTCAAGTGTTTGTATCGTCCTTTCGCTCTGCCCATTAGTTTGTGGATGATAGGCAGTACTCATGTCTACACAAGTTCCTAATGCTTGCTGTAATGTCTGCCAGAATCTTGAAATAAATCTGCCATCCCTATCAGAGATAATAGAGATTGGTATTCCATGTCTGGAGATGACTTCCTTCAAATACAGTCGTGCTAACTTCTCCATCTTGTCCTCTTCTCTTATTGGCAGGAAGTGTGCTGATTTGGTGAGACGATCAACTATTACCCAAATAATATCAAAACCACTTGCAGTCCTTAGCAATTTAGTGATGAAATCCATGGTAATGTTTTCCCATTTCCATTCCGGGATTTCGGGTTGTTGAAGTAGACCTGATGGTTTCTGATGCTCAGCTTTGACCTTAGAACACGTCAAACATTCTCCTACGTATTTAGCAACATCAGCTTTCATACCCGGCCACTAAAAATGTTTCTTGAGATCCTTGTACATCTTCCCCGTTCCAGGATGTATTGAGTACCAGGTTTTATGAGCTTCTTTAAGTACCATTTCTCTCATATATCCAAATTTTGGTACGCAAATTCTTTCAGCCCTATACCGGGTTCTGTAGTGAACCGAACATTTCCATGTTTATATATATTAATTGAGATTGATATTTACATGATTAAATGTTTCCAACATGTTAAGCAATCAAACTTGTTAAGACTTGATTAATTGAAATATGTTTCATATAGACAATTGACCACCCAAGTTGACCGGTGATTCACGAACGTTACAACTTGTAAAAACTATATGATGACATATATATGGATATATATATAGTTAACATGATACTATGATAAGTAAATATATCATTAAGTATATTAACAATGAACTACATATGTAAAAACAAGACTACTAACTTAATGATTTTTAAACGAGACATATATGTAACGATTATCGTTGTAAAGACATTTAATGTATATATATCATATTAAGAGATATTCATACATGATAATATCATGATAATATAATAATTTAAAATCTCATTTGATATTATAAACATTGGGTTAACAACATTTAACAAGATCGTCAACCTAAAGGTTTCAAAACAACACTTACATGTAACGACTAACGATGACTTAACGACTCAGTTAAAATGTATATACATGTAGTGTTTTAATATGTATTTATACACTTTTGAAAGACTTCAATACACTTATTAAAATACTTCTACTTAACAAAAATGCTTACAATTACATCCTCGTTTAGTTTCATCAACAATTCTACTCGTATGCACCCGTATTCGTACTCGTACAATACACAGCTTTAATATGTATGTACTATTGGTATATACACTCCAATTATCAGCTCTTAGCAGCCCATGTGAGTCACCTAACACATGTGGGAACCATCATTTGGCAACTAGCATGAAATATCTCATAAAATTACAAAAATATGAGTAATCATTCATGACTTATTTACATGAAAACAAAATTACATATCCTTTATATCTAATCCATACACCAACGACCAAAAACACCTACAAACACTTTCATTCTTCAATTTTCTTCATCTAATTGATCTCTCTCAAGTTCTATCTTCAAGTTCTAAGTGTTCTTCATAAATTCCAAAAGTTCTAGTTTCATAAAATCAAGAATACTTTCAAGTTTGCTAGCTCACTTCCAATCTTGTAAGGTGATCATCCAACCTCAAGAAATCTTTGTTTCTTACAGTAGGTTATCATTCTAATACAAGGTAATAATCATATTCAAACTTTGGTTCAATTTCTATAACTATAACAATCTTATTTCAAGTGATGATCTTACTTGAACTTGTTTTCGTGTCATTATTCTGCTTCAAGAACTTCGAGCCATCCAAGGATCCATTGAAGCTAGATCCATTTTTCTATTTTCCAGTAGGTTTATCCATGGAACTTAAGGTAGTAATGATGTTCATAACATCATTCAATTCATACATATAAAGCTATCTTATTCGAAGGTTTAAACTTGTAATCACTAGAACATAGTTTAGTTAATTCTAAACTTGTTCGCAAACAAAAGTTAATCCTTCTAACTTGACTTTTAAAATCAACTAAACACATGTTCTATATCTATATGATATGCTAACTTAAAGATTTAAAACCTGGAAACACGAAAAACACCGTAAAACCGGATTTACGCCGTCGTAGTAACACCGCGGGCTGTTTTGGGTTAGTTAATTAAAAACTATGATAAACTTTGATTTAAAAGTTTTTATTCTGAGAAAATGATTTTTATTATGAACATGAAACTATATCCAAAAATTATGGTTAAACTCAAAGTGGAAGTATGTTTTCTAAAATGGTCATCTAGACGTCGTTCTTTCGACTGAAATGACTACCTTTACAAAAATGACTTGTAACTTATTTTTCCGACTATAAACCTATACTTTTTCTATTTAGATTCATAAAATAGAGTTCAATATGAAACCATAGCAATTTGATTCACTCAAAACGGATTTAAAATGAAGAAGTTATGGGTAAAACAAGATTGGATAATTTTTCTCATTTTAGCTACGTGAAAATTGGTAACAAATCTATTCCAACCATAACTTAATCAACTTGTATTGTATATTATGTAATCTTGAGATACCATAGACACGTATACAATGTTTCGACCTATCATGTCGACACATCTATATATATTTCGGAACAACCATAGACACTCTATATGTGAATGTTGGAGTTAGCTATACAGGGTTGAGGTTGATTCCAAAATATATATAGTTTGAGTTGTGATCAATACTGAGATACGTATACACTGGGTCGTGGATTGATTCAAGATAATATTTATCGATTTATTTCTGTACATCTAACTGTGGACAACTAGTTGTAGGTTACTAACGAGGACAGCTGACTTAATAAACTTAAAACATCAAAATATATTAAAAGTGTTGCAAATATATTTTGAACATACTTTGATATATATGTATATATTGTTATAGGTTCGTGAATCAACCAGTGGCCAAGTCTTACTTCCCGACGAAGTAAAAATCTGTGAAAGTGAGTTATAGTCCCACTTTTAAAATCTAATATTTTTGGGATGAGAATACATGCAGGTTTTATAAATGATTTACAAAATAGACACAAGTACGTGAAACTACATTCTATGGTTGAATTATCGAAATCGAATATGCCCCTTTTTATTAAGTCTGGTAATCTAAGAATTAGGGAACAGACACCCTAATTGACGCGAATCCTAAAGATAGATCTATTGGGCCTAACAAACCCCATCCAAAGTACCGGATGCTTTAGTACTTCGAAATTTATATCATATCCGAAGGGTGTCCCGGAATGATGGGGATATTCTTATATATGCATCTTGTTAATGTCGATTACCAGGTGTTCACCATATGAATGATTTTTATCTCTATGTATGGGATGTGTATTGAAATATGAAATCTTGTGGTCTATTATTATGATTTGATATATATAGGTTAAACCTATAACTCACCAACATTTTTGTTGACGTTTTAAGCATGTTTATTCTCAGGTGATTATTAAGAGCTTCCGCTGTCGCATACTTAAATAAGGACAAGATTTGGAGTCCATGCTTGTATGATATTGTGTAAAAACTGCATTCAAGAAACTTATTTTGTTGTAACATATTTGTATTGTAAACCATTATGTAATGGTCGTGTGTAAACAGGATATTTTAGATTATCATTATTTGATAATCTACATAAAGCTTTTTAAAACCTTTATCTATGAAATAAAGGTTATGGTTTGTTTTAAAAATGAATGCAGTCTTTGAAAAACATCTCATATAGAGGTCAAAACCTCGCAACGAAATCAATTAATATGGAACGTTTTTAATCAATAAGAACGGGACATTTCAGTTGGTATCCGAGCGTTGGTCTTAGAGAACCAGAATTTTGCATTAGTGTGTCTTATCGAGTTTGTTAGGATGCATTAGTGAGTCTGGACTTCGACCGTGTTTACTTGAAAAATGATTGCTTTACAAATTTTGTTAGAAACTATATATTTTTAACATGTGAATATTATGTGATATATTAATCTCTTAACGCGTTTGATATTATGTGATAGATGTCTACCTCTAGAACAAGTCCCATTGACTCACCTAATAATAATGAAGAGTCAAATGTAAATTGGAATGATTCGTGGACTGATTCACAAGTTCCCGAAGAGGAACCGGAAGAAGAGTCGGAACCGGAAGAAGAATCGGAACCGGAAGAAGAATCGGAACCGGATGAAGAAATAGAACCGGTGGGGGAAATAATAAAACGGTTAAGTAAAAGAAAATCCTCAACCAACCGACCAAGGTTAATTATGGTCAATGGTGTTTCCGCCAAGGAAGCAAAATATTGGGAGGATTACCAATTCTCCGATGAATCGGATTCCGACGAGAATTACGATGATGTTATAGAAATTACCCCAACTGAATTTAAAAAGGCAAACGAAAATAATAAGGGAAAGGGCATAAAAATAGAAAAATCTAATTCCAACCCCGATGAACTTTATATGTATCGTCAACCCCCGAAGTCCTTAAGTTGTAACAATGACCCGGGAATCTCTAAACCACCAGGTTTTTCTAAACCAATGTGGATCACGACGGCTCGTATTAAGGGAACATCATATATCCCTAGAAACTTGGCAAAAAGAACCAAAACCGAAGAAGAAACAAGCGAGTCGGAATAAGATAGTTGTATTCGTGTGGTGTAATATATGTAATATAGTGTGATTATGCTTTATGATATATGTAAAAATTGCTTGTATTAATAAGTTTTTTTTTTTATGAATCTAACTCTTGTCTATTTTACAGTATAAAAACACAAAATGGATAGACAACCCAATATTTTAAGAGACCTACCCGGAGACATGATTGATGAAATCTTGTCTAGAGTCGGTCAGAATTCTTCGGCACAACTATTTAAGGCGAGATCAGTTCGTAAGACATTCGAAGAACGTTCCAAGAATGCCTTGGTTTATAAAAGGCTTTCGTTCGAAAGATGGGGGATATCACATTGGGAAATCCATAAGTTACGATGTGTTTACTTTGACGCATATATTGCGGGGAACCCAAATGCTATTTTACGCAATGGGTTAAGAAATTATTTTGACTCAATATATCCGAATATTGGACTTCGTGATTTAGAAAAAGCGGCTAACATGCAACATAAAGAAGCATGTTATGCTTACGGATTAGTAATGTTCGCTTCTCACCAAAGTGAGAACAAGAACATCGGGCTACAACTATTAAACAAAACGTTCCCACAAGTGACGGAGTCGGTAATTGGGGTAAGAAATGAGGTTTTTAGATTGTTACGGGACTGTTGGACATTACGTAACCCTCGTCCCTTTGACGACATTACAACACGCTGTCTTATCAACAGCCATAACGGTTATGTTCCACAAGACCAAGGATGGGAAGTAATCCTAGTAAAACCAGAATGCATGACTTGTTTCTGGACGTATGAATTACGTGTCTTTATTGCCTTTGCTGAACGACTTGTGTACTAGCTAGAATTATCTTCACAACCATCTTGTATCAAATTTATTGTGTGCTATATTTCATGCTATATGTAAAATAAGCGGTATTGTAAGTTTGTAAAATATTGTGTAAAAGTTTGAACGCGAAATATTATTATAATCAGTTTTTCATATAGAATTGTAGTAGTTGAATTGTATATTAGCTACTAAGTATGAACTTAACGGGTAGGTACTACCCGAATTTAAACTTATAAAACGCTAATATGAAGAAAAAGCTTTTATAAATGAGTTCATATTATGCTACGAAATACTATTAACTACTCTTAATATTCTGTATGATTAACTTGTTCCATTTAACTATTTTGAAGGAAATGGCACCGACTACTCGACACACCGTGAATATGAATGAAGAGGAATTCCATACTTTTCTAGCTTCAAACATAGCCGCAGTACAGGCTGCGCTACATACCAACAATAACCTTGGATCTAGCAGTACAGGAAATCGTGTAGGATGCACCTACAAAGAATTCACTGCCTGCAAACCTTTGGAATTTGATGGAACCGAAGGACCGATCGGATTGAAACGGTGGACCGAGAATGTCGAATCGGTGTTTGCCATAAGTAAGTGTACTGAAGAGGACAAAGTAAAGTACGCTACGCATACCTTCACAGGTTCTGCGTTAACATGGTGGAATACCTATCTAGAGCAAGTGGGACAAGACGATGCGTACGCACTACCGTGGTCAGCATTCAAGCACTTGATGAACGAGAAGTACCGTCCTAGAACCGAGGTCAATAAGCTCAAGACAGAACTTAGAGGGTTACGAACCCAAGGATTTGATATTACCACGTACGAAAGACGATTCACAGAATTGTGCCTATTGTGTCCGGGAGCATTCGAAGATGAGGAAGAGAAGATCGACGCGTTTATGAAAGGATTACCGGAAAGAATCCATGAAGATATAAGTTCACACGAGCCCGCCTCCATACAACAGGCATGTAGAATGGCTCACAAACTAGTGAACCAGATTGAAGAAAGAATTAAAGAACAGACTGCTGAAGAGGCCAATGTGAAGCAAGTCAAAAGAAAGTGGGAGGAAAACGGTGATAAGAATCACCAATACAACAACAACAGCAATTATAACAATAATCGCAACAACTATCCTAACAATCGCAACATCAATCGCAACTACAACAACAACAACAACAACAACAACAACAACAACAACAACAACAACAACAACAACAACAACAACAACAACAACAACAACAACAACAACAACAACAGCAACCACAATAATCATCTTAACAACAATAATAACCGCAACAACAACAACAATCAGAAGCAGCTATGCCAAAGGTGTGAAAAGTATCACTCGGGGTTCTGCACCAAATTTTGCAACAAGTGTAAAAGAAATGGTCATAGCGCGGTGAAGTGTGATGTCTACGGACCAGGGGTTAACAGAACGAAAGGAACAAATGGTGTCGGAACGAGTAATGGCGGAGCAAGTAGTGTCGGAGCAAGTTATGCCAATGTAGTTTGTTATAAATGTGGAAAACCGGGCCACATTATTAGAAATTGCCCGAACCAGGAGAACACGAATGGACAAGGCCGCGGAAGAATTTTCAATATTAATGCGGCAGAGGCACAGGAAGACCCGGAGCTTGTTACGGGTACGTTTCTTATTGACAATAAATCTGCTTACGTTTTATTTGATTCGGGTGCGGATAGAAGCTATATGAGTAGAGATTTTTGTGCTAAATTAAGTTGTCTATTGACGCCTTTGGATAGTAAATTTTTACTCGAATTAGCAAATGGTAAATTAATTTCAGCAGATAATATATGTCGGAATCGAGAAATTAAACTGGTTAGCGAAATATTTAAGATTTATTTAATACCAGTAGAGTTAGGGAGTTTTGATGTGATAATCGGTATGGACTGGTTGAAAGAAGTGAAAGCCGAGATCGTTTGTTACAAAAATGCAATTCGCATTATACGAGAAAAAGGAAAACCCTTAATGGTGTACGGAGAAAAGGGCAACACGAAGCTACATCTTATTAGTAATTTTAAGGCACAAAAACTAATAAGAAAAGGTTGCTATGCTGTTCTAGCACACGTCGAGAAAGTACAAACTGAAGAAAAGAGCATCAATGATGTTCCCATTGCAAAAGAATTTCCCGATGTATTTCCGAAAGAATTACTGGGATTACCCCCACATCGATCCGTTGAATTTCAAATAGATCTTGTACCAGGAGCTGCACCAATAGCTCGTGCTCCTTACAGACTCGCACCCAGCGAGATGAAAGAACTGCAAAGCCAATTACAAGAACTTTTAAAGCGTGGTTTCATTCGACCAAGCACATCACCGTGGGGAGCTCCTGTTTTGTTTGTCAAGAAGAAAGATGGTACATTCAGGTTGTGTATCGACTACCAAGAGTTGAACAAACTTACCATCAAGAACCGCTACCCACTACCGAGAATTGATGACTTATTCGATCAACTACAAGGCTCGTCTGTTTATTCAAAGATTGACTTACGTTCCGGGTATCATCAAATGCGGGTGAAAGAAGATGATATTCCAAAGACTGCTTTCAGAACACGTTACGGTCATTACGAGTTTATGGTCATGCCGTTTGGTTTAACTAATGCACCAGCTGTGTTCATGGACCTTATGAACCGAGTGTGTGGACCATACCTTGACAAGTTTGTCATTGTTTTCATTGATGACATACTTATTTACTCAAAGAATGACCAAGAACACGGTGAACATTTGAGAAAGGTGTTAGAAGTATTGAGGAAGGAAGAATTGTACGCTAAGTTTTCAAAGTGCGCATTTTTGGTTGGAAGAAGTTCAATTCCTCGGTCACATAGTGAACAAAGAAGGTATTAAGGTGGATCCGGCAAAGATAGAAACTGTTGAAAAGTGGGAAACCCCGAAAACTCCGAAACACATACGCCAGTTTTTAGGACTAGCTGGTTACTACAGAAGGTTCATCCAAGACTTTTCCAGAATAGCAAAACCCTTGACTGCATTAACGCATAAAGGGAAGAAATTTGAATGGAATGATGAACAAGAGAAAGCGTTTCAGTTATTGAAGAAAAAGCTAACTACGGCACCTATATTGTCATTGCCTGAAGGGAATGATGATTTTGTGATTTATTGTGATGCATCAAAGCAAGGTCTCGGTTGTGTATTAATGCAACGAACGAAGGTGATTGCTTATGCGTCTAGACAATTGAAGATTCACGAACAAAATTATACGACGCATGATTTGGAATTAGGTGCGGTTGTTTTTGCATTAAAGACTTGGAGGCACTACTTATATGGGGTCAAAAGTATTATATATACCGACCACAAAAGTCTTCAACACATATTTAATCAGAAACAACTGAATATGAGGCAGCGTAGGTGGATTGAATGAATACGACTTTGAGATTCGTTACCACCCGGGGAAGGCAAATGTGGTAGCCGATGCCTTGAGCAGGAAGGACAGAGAACCCATTCGAGTAAAATCTATGAATATAATGATTCATAATAACATTACTACTCAAATAAAGGAGGCGCAACAAGGAGTTTTAAAAGAGGGAAATTTAAAGGATGAAATACCCAAAGGATCGGAGAAGCATCTTAATATTTGGGAAAACGGAACCCGGTATAGGGCTGAAAGGATTTGGGTACCAAAATTTGGAGATATGAGAGAAATGGTACTTAGAGAAGCTCATAAAACCAGATACTCAATACATCCTGGAACGGGGAAGATGTACAAGGATCTCAAGAAACATTTTTGGTGGCCGGGTATGAAAGCTGATGTTGCTAAATACGTAGGAGAATGTTTGACGTGTTCTAAGGTCAAAGCTGAGCATCAGAAACCATCAGGTCTACTTCAACAACCCGAAATCCCGGAATGGAAATGGGAAAACATTACCATGGATTTCATCACTAAATTGCCAAGGACTGCAAGTAGTTTTGATACTATTTGGGTAATAGTTGATCGTCTCACCAAATCAGCACACTTCCTGCCAATAAGAGAAGATGACAAGATGGAAAAGTTAGCACGACTGTATTTGAAGGAAGTCGTCTCCAGACATGGAATACCAATCTCTATTATCTCTGATAGGGATGGCAGATTTATTTCAAGATTCTGGCAGACATTACAGCAAGCATTAGGAACTCGTCTAGACATGAGTACTGCCTATCATCCACAAACTGATGGGCAGAGTGAAAGGACGATACAAACGCTTGAAGACATGCTACGAGCATGTGTTATTGATTTCGGAAACAGTTGGGATCGACATCTACCGTTAGCAGAATTTTCCTACAACAACAGCTACCATTCAAGCATTGAGATGGCGCCGTTTGAAGCACTTTATGGTAGAAAGTGCAGGTCTCCAATTTGTTGGAGTGAAGTGGGGGATAGACAGATTACGGGTCCGGAGATTATACAAGAAACTACCGAGAATATCATCCAAATTCAACAACGGTTGAAAACCGCCCAAAGTCGACAAAAGAGCTACGCTGACATTAAAAGAAAAGATATAGAATTTGAAATTGGAGAGATGGTCATGCTTAAAGTTGCACCTTGGAAAGGCGTTGTTCGATTTGGTAAACGAGGGAAATTAAATCCAAGGTATATTGGACCATTCAAGATTATTGATCGTGTCGGACCAGTAGCTTAACGACTTGAGTTACCTCAACAACTCGCGGCTGTACATAACACTTTCCACGTCTCGAATTTGAAGAAATGTTTTTCTAAAGAAGATCTCACTATTCCGTTAGATGAAATCCAAATCAACGAAAAACTTCAATTCATCGAAGAACCCGTCGAAATAATGGATCGTGAGGTTAAAAGACTTAAGCAAAACAAGATACCAATTGTTAAGGTTCGATGGAATGCTCGTAGAGGACCCGAGTTCATCTGGGAGCGTGAAGATCAGATGAAGAAGAAATACCCGCATCTATTTCCAGAAGATTCGTCAACACCTTCAACATCTTAAAATTTCGGGACGAAATTTATTTAACGGGTAGGTACTGTAGTGACCCGAACTTTTCCATGTTTATATATATTAATTGAGATTGATATTTACATGATTAAATGTTTCCAACATGTTAAGCAATCAAACTTGTTAAGACTTGATTAATTGAAATATGTTTCATATAGACAATTGACCACCCAAGTTAACCGGTGATTCACGAACGTTAAAACTTGTAAAAACTATATGATGATATATATATGGATATATATATAGTTAACATGATACTATAATAAGTAAATATATCATTAAGTATATTAACAATGAACTACATATGTAAAAACAAGACTACTAACTTAATGATTTTTAAACGAGACATATATGTAACGATTATCGTTGTAAAGACATTTAATGTATATATATCATATTAAGAGATATTCATACATGATAATATCATGATAATATAATAATTTAAAATCTCATTTGATATTATAAACATTGGGTTAACAACATTTAACAAGATCGTCAACCTAAAGGTTTCAAAACAACACTTACATGTTACGACTAACGATGACTTAACGACTCAGTTAAAATGTATATACATGTAGTGTTTTAATATGTATTTATACACTTTTGAAAGACTTCAATACACTTATTAAAATACTTCTACTTAACAAAAATGCTTACAATTACATCCTCGTTTAGTTTCATCAACAATTCTACTCGTATGCACCCGTATTCGTACTCGTACAATACACAGCTTTAAGATGTATGTACTATTGGTATATACACTCCAATGATCAGCTCTTAGCAGCCCATGTGAGTCACCTAACACATGTGGGAACCATCATTTGGAAACTAGCATGAAATATCTCATAAAATTACAAAAATATGAGTAATCATTCATGACTTATTTACATGAAAACAAAATTACATATCCTTTATATCTAATCCATACACCAACGACCAAAAACACCTACAAACACTTTCATTCTTCAATTTTCTTCATCTAATTGATCTCTCTCAAGTTCTATCTTCAAGTTCTAAGTGTTCTTCATAAATTCCAAAAGTTCTAGTTTCATAAAATCAAGAATACTTTCAAGTTTGCTAGCTCACTTCCAATCTTGTAAGGTGATCATCCAAACTCAAGAAATCTTTGTTTCTTACAGTAGGTTATCATTCTAATACAAGGTAATAATCATATTCAAACTTTGGTTCAATTTCTATAACTATAACAATCTTATTTCAAGTGATGATCTTACTTGAACTTGTTTTCGTGTCATGATTCTGCTTCAAGAACTTCGAGCCATCCAAGGATCCATTGAAGCTAGATCCATTTTTCGCTTTTCCAGTAGGTTTATCCAAGGAACTTAAGGTAGTAATGATGTTCATAACATCATTCGATTCATACATATAAAGCTATCTTATTCGAAGGTTTAAACTTGTAATCACTAGAACATAGTTTAGTTAATTCTAAACTTGTTCGCAAACAAAAGTTAATCCTTCTAACTTGACTTTTAAAATCAACTAAACACATGTTCTATATCTATATGATATGCTAACTTAATGATTTAAAACCTGGAAACACGAAAAACACCGTAAAACCGGATTTACGCCGTCGTAGTAACACCGCGGGCTGTTTTGGGTTAGTTAATTAAAAACTATGATAAACTTTGATTTAAAAGTTTTTATTCTGAGAAAATGATTTTTATTATGAACATGAAACTATATCCAAAAATTATGGTTAAACTCAAAGTGGAAGTATGTTTTCTAAAATGGTCATCTAGACGTCGTTCTTTCGACTGAAATGACTACCTTTACAAAAACGACTTGTAACTTATTTTTCCGACTATAAACCTATACTTTTTCTAATTAGATTCATAAAATAGAGTTCAATATGAAACCATAGCAATTTGATTCACTCAAAACGGATTTAAAATGAAGAAGTTATGGGTAAAACAAGATTGGATAATTTTTCTCATTTTAGCTACGTGAAAATTGGTAACAAATCTATTCCAACCATAACTTAATCAACTTGTATTGTATATTATGTAATCTTGAGATACCATAGACACGTATACAATGTTTCGACCTATCATGTCGACACATCTATATATATTTCGGAACAACCATAGACACTCTATATGTGAATGTTGGAGTTAGCTATACAGGGTTGAGGTTGATTCCAAAATATATATAGTTTGAGTTGTGATCAATACTGAGATACGTATACACTGGGTCGTGGATTGATTCAAGATAATATTTATCGATTTATTTCTGTACATCTAACTGTGGACAACTAGTTGTAGGTTACTAACGAGGACAGCTGACTTAATAAACTTAAAACATCAAAATATATTAAAAGTGTTGCAAATATATTTTGAACATACTTTGATATATATGTATATATTGTTATAGGTTCGTGAATCAACCAGTGACCAAGTCTTACTTCCCTACGAAGTAAAAATCTGTGAAAGTGAGTTATAGTCCCACTTTTAAAATCTAATATTTTTGGGATGAGAATACATGCAGGTTTTATAAATGATTTACAAAATAGACACAAGTACGTGAAACTACATTCTATGGTTGAATTATCGAAATCGAATATGCCCCTTTTTATTAAGTCTGGTAATCTAAGAATTAGGGAACAGACACCCTAATTGACGCGAATCCTAAAGATAGATCTATTGGGCCTAACAAACCCCATCCAAAGTACCGGATGCTTTAGTACTTCGAAATTTATATCATATCCGAAGGGTGTCCCGGAATGATGGGGATATTCTTATATAGGCATCTTGTTAATGTCGGTTACCAGGTGTTCACCATATGAATGATTTTTATCTCTATGTATGGGATGTGTATTGAAATATGAAATCTTGTGGTCTATTATTATGATTTGATATATATAGGTTAAACCTATAACTCACCAACATTTTTTTTGACGTTTTAAGCATGTTTATTCTCAGGTGATTATTAAGAGCTTCCGCTGTCGCATACTTAAATAAGGACGAGATTTGGAGTCCATGCTTGTATGATATTGTGTAAAAACTGCATTCAAGAAACTTATTTTGTTGTAACATATTTGTATTGTAAACCATTATGTAATGGTCGTGTGTAAACAGGATATTTTAGATTATCATTATTTGATAATCTACGTAAAGCTTTTTAAAACCTTTATCTATGAAATAAAGGTTATGGTTTGTTTTAAAAATGAATGCAGTCTTTGAAAAACGTCTCATATAGAGGTCAAAACCTCGCAACGAAATCAATTAATATGGAACGTTTTTAATCAATAAGAACGGGACATTTCAGGTTCCGTCTTCACGAATATTAAGATGCTTCTCCGATCCTTTGGGTATTTCATCCTTTAAGTTTCCCTCTTTTAAAACTCTTTATTGCGCCTCCTTTATTTTAGTAGTAAGGTTAGTGTGAATAATTATATTCATATCTTTTACTCGAATGAGTTCTCTGTCCTTTCTACTCAAGGCGTCGGGTACCACATTTGCCTTCCCCGGATGGTAACGAATCTCAAAGTCGTAATCATTCAATAATTCAATCCACCTGCGCTGCCTCATGTTCAGTTGTTTCTGATTAAATATGTATTGAAGACTTTTGTGGTCGGTATATATAATACTTTTGACCCCATATAAGTAGTGCCTCCAAGTCTTTAATGCAAAAACAACCGTGCCTAATTCCAAATCATGCGTCGTATAATTCTGCTCGTGAATCTTCAATTGTCTAGACGCATAAGCAATTACTTGTTCGTTTCATTAATACACAACCGAGACCTTGCTTTGATGTGTCACAATATATCAGAAAATCATCATTCCCTTCAGGTAATGACAATATAGGTGCCGTAGTTAACTTTTTCTTCAACAATTGAAACGCTTTCTCTTGTTCATCTTTCCATTCAAATTTCTTCCCTTTATGCGTTAATGCAGTCAAGGGTTTTGCTATTTTGGAAAAATCTTTGATGAATCTTCTGTAGTAACCAGCTAGTCCTAAAAATTGGCGTATATGTTTCGGAGTTTTCGGGGTTTCCACTTTTCAACGGTTTCAATCTTTTCTGGATCCACCCGAATACCTTCTTTGTTCACTATATGACCGAGGAATTGAACTTCTTCCAACCAAAATGCACACTTTGAAAACTTAGCGTACAGTTTTTCTTTCCTTAACAACTCTAGCACTTTTCTCAAATGTTCTTCGTGCTCTTGGTCATTCTTTGAGTAAATAAGTATGTCATCGATAAAAACAATGACAAACTTGTCAAGGTATGGTCCACACACTCGGTTCATGAGGTCCATGAACACAGCTGGTGCGTTAGTCAACCCAAATGGCATAACCATAAACTCGTAATGAACGTAACATGTCCTAAAAGCAGTCTTTGGAATATCATCCTCCTTCACCCGCATTTGATGATACCCAGAACGTAAATCAATCTTCGAATAAACCGACGAACCTTGTAGTTTATCAAATAAGTCGTCGATTCTTGGTAGTGGGTAGCGGTTCTTGATGGTAAGTTTTTTCAACTCTCGGTAGTCGATACACAACCTAAATGTACCATCCTTCTTCTTGACAAAAAAAACAGGAGCTCCCCACGGTGATGTGCTTGGTCGAATGAAACCACGCTCTAAAAGTTCCTGTAACTGACTTTGTAATTCTTTCATTTCACTGGGTGTGAGTCTGTATGGAGCACAATTTATTGGTGCAGCTCTTGGTACAAGGTCTATTTGAAATTCAATGAATCGATGTGGGGGTAATCCCGGTAATTCTTGCGGAAATACATCGGGAAATTCTTTTGCGACGGGAACATCACTGATGTTCTTTTCTTCAGGTTTAACTTCCTCGATGTGTGCTAGAATGACGTAACAACCTTTTCTTATTAGTTTTTGTGCCTTCATACTACTAATAAGATTTAATTTCACGTTATTCTTTTCTCCGTACACCATTAAAGGTTTTCCCTTTTCACGCACAATGCGAATCTCATTTTTGTAACAAACCACCTCTACTCTCACCTTTTTCAACCAGTCCATACCAATTATTACATCAAAACTCCCTAACTCGACTGGTATTAAATCAATTTTAAACGTTTCATCCCCCATTTTAATTTCTCTATCCCGACATATATTATCTGCTGAAATTAATTTACCGTTTGCTAATTCGAGTAAAAATTTACAATCCAAAGGCATCAATGGGCAACTTAATTTAGCATAAAAATCTCTACTCATATAGCTTCTATCCGCACCCGAATCAAATAAAACATAAGCAGATTTATCGTCAATTAGAAACGTACCCGTAACAAGCTCCGGGTCTTCCTGTGCTTCTGCCGCATTAATATTGAAAACTCTTCCGCGGCCCTGCCCATTAGTATTCCCTTGTTTCGGGCAATTTCTAATAATGTGGCCTGGTTTTCCACATTTATAACAAACAGAATTGGTATTACTTGCTCCGGCACTATTCGTTCCGGCATTACTTGTTTCGACACTATTTGTTCCATTAGTTCTGTAAAACCTTGGTCTGTAAAACTCACACTTTATCGCGCAATGATCATTTCTTTTACACCTGTTGCAAAATGCCGTGCAAAACCCCGGGTGATTTTCTTCACACCTATGACATGGCTGATTTTGGTTTTTGTTGCCATTGTTGTTATTGACGTTGTTGTTGGGATTGTTATTGTTGTTGAAACGGTTGTTATAGTTGTTGTTGTTGTTGGGACGTTTGTTGTAGTTATTGTTAGGATTGCAGTTATTGTTGCGGTTGTTGGGATAGTTGTTGCGATTGTGGTTGTAATTGTTATTGTTGTTGTACTGGTGATTCTTGTCACCATTTTCCTCCCACTTCCTCTTGAGTTGTTTCGTGTTGGCATCTTCGGCCGCCTGCTCTTTAATTCTTCCCTCAATCTGATTTATGAGTTTATGAGCCATTCGACTTTCCTTTTGTATGGAAGCGGGCTCGTGTGAACTCACATCTTCTTGAATCCTTACTGGTAACCCTTTTATAAACGCGTCGATCTTCTCTTCTCATTCTTCGAACGTTCCCGGACACAATAGGCACAACTCTGTGAATCGTCGTTCATATGTGGGAATGTCGAACCCTTGTTTTCGTAACTCTCTAAGCTCTACCTTGAGCTTACTGACTTCGTTTCTAGGATGATACTGCTCATTCATCAATTGCTTGAATGCCGACCATGGTAGTGCGTAAGCAGCATTTTGTCCTACCTGTTCAAGATAGGTGTTCCACCACGTTAACGCAGTACCTGTAAAGGTATGCGTAGCGCACTTAACTTTGTCCTCTTTAGTACACTTACTTATGGCAAACACCGATTCGACCTTCTCGGTCCACCGTTTCAATCCAATTGGTCCTTCGGTTCCATCAAATTCCAAAGGTTTGCAAGCAGTGAATTCTTTGTAGGAGCATCCTACACGATTTCTTGTGAAATTAGTTCCACTGCTAGATCCAGAGTTATTGTTATTTTGCATCGCAGCCTGTACTGCGGCTATGTTTGCTGCAAGAAAAACACGTAAGTCTTCCTCGCTCATGTTCAAATTCTGACGAGTCGTCGGTGCCATTTCCTTCAAAAATAGTCCAAAAGAATTAAGTTAATCATATAGAATTTTAAGAGTAGTCAATAGTATTTTGTAGCATAGTATGAACTCATTTATAAAAGTTTTTTCTTCATATTAGCGTTTTATAGTTTTAATTCGGGTAGTACTGTCATACCCCGTCCTAATCCATCTGGACGAAGTCACCAACATCTGGTCCTATTGCGATGATCGACTCTAAATAATGTCTTTAAAATGAGCAAATGCACAGCGGAATATTTCTTTCATACCTGAGAATAAACATGCTTTCAAGTGTCAACCAAAAGGTTGGTGAGTTCATAGGTTTATCATAAAACAATAAAATTCATCATTTTGATAGACCACAAGATTTAAATCCTGCATGGTACAAATGGGCCCGAATCCTATACCCACCTGTAATGTATATGCGATATCTTTTAAATACATTCCACCTTTCTCGTGTACGAAATCATCTTTCATAAATCTTAGTAACCGTACACATATCTTGTGCACAAAAATAACATACACATAACCTGTGTATAAAATCATTCTCTCGATACATAACATTCACTTTTCATTGCTTTCATAGCTTGGCTTGGTAACCGACCTTAATATATAATGCGCATAATAATATTCCCAAAACAGAACATCTCGTCTGTATAATAATCATATAAACTTCGAAGTACTAAACACCACGCCCACTAGCCCTTCCCTCTAGTGAACATTCTGGGTGGGGGTGTTAAACCCGGTAGCTACCTTTAGGATTCGCGTCAATTAGGCGTGCACTAATTCTCAAAATTAGTGATGTTCCCTAATTCTTAGGTTACCAAGCAATAATAATTAGGGGAAAAATATTCATATCAATTGTGGCAATTATCACGTCCACATAATTCAATGGTGAAAATTATCACGTCCACATAATTCATTCAAGGAATGTTTTGCTTGTGTCTATCTCGTCAAACATTTATAAGAGCATTTCACGTATTCGCAGTTCAAAATGTATTTCAAAAGCATTTAATAAAACAGTTGTAAAGGTAGCGCATGTATTCTCAGTCCCAAAAATGTAAAGAGTAAAAGAGAATCCAATGAACTCACCTATTGTATTTTGTAGTAAAAATACACATGACGTTATTGAACAATTGAACGATGCAGGGTTGGCCTCAGATTCACGAACCTATATCATTCGTATATTTATTAAAACATATACTTGTAATCGAACAATTATATATATATATATATATATATATATATATATATATATATATATATATATATATATATATATATATATATATATATATATATATATATATATATATATATATATATATATTATTAATGATATAATTTTATATTATTAATTTATATATTTCATTATTACAATATAAAAATATAACTTTTGTTATGTTATATATATATATCAATATTTTATATGTATATATTTCATTTATTTGTTAAAATAGTAGTTATATTAATATTAAGATAATATTAGTAGTGATTAAAATAATTATAATGATAATACTAATGTTAATAATAATGATAATAATACTTATGATTTTATTATTAATAATATAAATGATAATTTTAAATAATAATTCTTATAATGATGATATTAACAGTAATTTTTAATAAAAAGAAAAGTTTAATAATAATGATAATGAAAATAATATTTTTTTATAATAATACATAATTCTTAATAATGATAGTTATTATAGTAATTTCATTACTAGTGATAATATTAATAACAATACTCATGTTAATCATAATCCTAATCTTCATGTTTAATTTCTAAACTAATAACTAAAATTTCTATAACATCATTTCGTAATCCTAATCATAATAATAATAGTTATATTAGTAACAACCATAATAATAATACTTTTAATTATTCTAATAAACATATTAATGATATTAGTAATAATAATTTACAACGACAATAATTAATAATTAATAATTATAATAATAACAATAATAATAATACTTAAGACTAATCCTAAAATGATATTAATATTCATGATACTTGCATTAATACTAATGACAAAGAGAGTTATAATACTTGATACTAATAATAATAGTTATAATGCTAATACTAATAATAACATCAATATTAATAATAATGAATTTTAAAAATGGAACTACCTTTAAAACTAGCTTGTAAAAATAAATGCGCAGAATGGGACTCAAACCCACGACCTCCCGCTAACCTGCAACACACTCAAACCACCTGATCTATTTCCTTTTTTTGAATTAAAACCCAACATAATTTTATTTGACCCGAATAAACTGTGTTCCCTTCTAATTCACAAAAACAATCGACCACTTCTCCAAAACCATAAATCGATTTTCCAAAACAAAGTTTAAGACTTTGCAACTACTAGAAAAAAAAAACTAATAAGTGGTGGAATTGATTAATTAAGAAAACGACAGAAAGAAAAAAAATAGTCCAAACAGGCCTGATGCCGTTCGTAAAAAAAAATGTAAATTATGATTTCAATTTGTAAAATGTTTTAGACAATTCTTATAACACGAAAAGGATTGTAAATTGTTTCAGTAAACTATCTAAATCATAAATTTACTCTAAAACATCAAAACAGAAATGAATTTTGCGAAGAACAAATTCGTTGACTTTTGAAAACCCAACTTTGAACTCAAATTTCTTACTCGATATTAGAAATTGAGTTTTGATAATTTGCAGATAGTTTTAGTAGGGGAATTCTAACAAGACTGTATTACAGAATTTTGATATTTTATTCGATTTTTACATTTGACCAAAAAGTGAAACTTACAGAGGAACCTTCGGTTTCTTTAAAAAAATATTTTTCTGTTATCCAATAATTATTTGTAGAAGGCGAGATTTATTAAGGGATTAGTTGAGTTTATGCAGTAATTGAATTGATTGTCACTTGTTTGTATTCTGCAATTAGTCAACCCACTCCCACGAGTAAACAGAAATAAACAAAATAAATAAAGCCGGCATCGATCATTAACTGATTTTTGGCTACATCTGAATAATTTTATTCAGTATTAATAATTAATAACATAATAAAAAAATAAATGTTGTTGGTAAAAAAAATTAATAATAGTAATAATAGAAATAGAAATAATAACAATAATATTTATAATAGTAATATCAAAATAATACTAATACTAATAAGAGTGAAGTAATTACAATAAAGATAGTAATAAAAATAATTTTCCAATAGTCATGTAAGTAATGGTTTTATTAAGGATAACAATAACATTAGTAATAATAATAAGAATATAACAATTACATGTTTCAATTTATATATATAAGTTTTTCATCTCCATATATTATCTTTTGAAAATAATAACAATACTATCACTAAATTTTAATATTAATATTAGTATTAATATTGATGTTAGTATAACTATCATATTTGTAATTTACATTCATCATATTATATATTATATATTATAGTTATACCATATATATTATATGATAACATATGTTTATTATTTATACATTTTAATATAAATACATTATATAATATGGGTTTGCAAATATAATTGTCTTATATATGTATAAGTATTATATATATATTTACTTGCTATATTATTTTCTTTTATTAAAATTCAACACATAATATCTATAACTTTTATATATATATTCCAATATACATATTATAATATTTATTATAGGAATCATTTATACTTAGATTTATTTTAGTAACAACTTATTTTGTATAGTATTTTACATTTTTAATTTTAATGAGTTAATAACATTTTATAATTTCTAATATGAACATTTATAGTTATATATATATATATATATATATATATATATATATATATATATATATATATATATATGTATATATATATATATATATATATGTATATATATATATATATATATATGTATATATATATATATATATATAGTTGTTTACAACAATTGTTCGTGAATCGTCGAGCACAGTCAAAGGGTAATTGAATACATAAACATAGTTTTAAAATTTACGAGACTCAACATTATAGACTTTTCTTATCTTGTCGAAATCATATAAAGATTTAGGTTTAAATTTGGTCGGAAATTTCCGGGTCGTCACAGTGCCTACCCGTTAAAGAAATTTCGTTCCAAAATTTGATCGTGGTCGTCATAGCTAACCATAAAAATGTTTTCATGATGAATATGGGTCGATAAATAGAGTTTTATCATTATTGATTAATATAGATAAAACGATTTGATTATGCGGAGCGTACGAGTGAAGCTGTCACAAAATATTGAAATGAAAGGATAAAGATTTGTCTTAGCTTTTGACAGAGTCAGGTTTGAATTTAGAAAATAAGGTACGTCTTAACTTTTGACGTTGTCACGTTTGAATTTCCGGAATTCAAGGAATTTACAGAAATCTTCTAATTAGAAAGAAGATATAATAGCACGATTTATTAGCAACTGTTTGAATTATGGAAGAACAGAAATATCAAAGAAATATTTTCGTGATTTACTTAGAGATTAAGTAGAATGAAAGAGTCGTGTAACATGGCACATGATGACGTTATAATCTGTGAATCATCACGTTCCATTAGAAACTCAGCATGACTTACTGTAATATAATCACGTTGATCAAGTGTCATTATATTATACTAACTCATGCATCAGTTCCCAACACTACTTCAAAAACATTCATAGTTTAAACTCGAAAGTTTATAGAATATAGAAACTAATAGTTTCTTATATGATGTAACACTGATAGCGCAAAGAGATAAATGATTTCAGATAAGATTAGTTATGAAAATATATTCAGAAATATCGAGGATATTTATAATGAAAGATACGATGATATCTTGGAATTTCTAATATCGATGGATAATGATAAAGGTTTATTCGTAAAAGTGTAGAGTCAGGAGCAAGGTATTCATTAATGACTTCAGCAGATACTGAATCATTTGGATTCTTTGAAGGCAGGTTTAGTCCTTGTGATTTGTCCACAGCCTCCTTCATAGTTTGCTCAATCAGTTTTCTAGTTTCAACTTTTCTGAGCTTTGTCAACATACTATTCTGTATCACTAAACTTTCGACTATTAAGGTCGTTTTCAGTTTTTACTGCTTCATTCAGCTTTTTCAACATTCAGAGTATTGATTCGTAGAATGGGTGCTTTTCAGAATTTCAGACTAGAGAATCATAATTCTAAGAGATAAAGGTTATGTGTATACATATAACTGTTGATGTAGAAACGCCGCGAGATTCTAAATACTGATTTCCAATCCCCGATAATTGATGTGGTAATTCTCGTTATAAGATGTGGATGAGTATATGATAGGATTGTAACGAATATAATGATTTTTCTGAAAATCAATGATCAACACAGTTGTTGATAAGTTTACTGCTAATGTGGTGAAATATAAACGATTCTCCAATAATGATGATGAAGGGTTAATCTTTATAATAAGGTTTATTCGAATGAAAAATTGAAGTTCATTTGCTGAAGCTGTGACAAAATTGGCTAATTTGGAGAGGGATTGTAAAGTTATTTTTAGTAATAACAACACCAAAGGAGATTGTACAGATACGTTGTAAACGTTTACCCAGGTTCCGAGTGTTTTCAGGTGTATAACTATATGCATCAATCTTTTCTTCCGTAGATGAAGTACGATTGGTTCATCCTCTCGATTGAGGTGTTTTCAAGAATCATGAAAGGTTTGAACGTGGATTGTAATCGTCAAGATACAAATGAGATTTAAGATGAAATCAAGTGGCAAACTTGAAGAAATGTTTAGTTTCATATATTATAATCAATATTTTAATTCATTTTAATTGTCCAATATTATTAGTCCACAGTCGATAGTCCACAGTTAACAGTCCAATAATTCATATATAGTTTAATATATAATATTTGAATTAATTAATACATATCGTGACCCGTGTACATGTCTCAGACTCGATCACCACTCAAAGTATATATATTATTGTAGAATCAACCTCAACCCTGTATAGAGAACTCGATCATTACTGCATATAGAGTGTCTATGGTTATTCCAAATAATATATATAGATGCGTCGATATGATATGTCAAAACCTTGTATACGTGTCCCGATATTTAAAGTGCGTAAAATAAATAACAAAAATTAAATGACGATAAATAAAGTATGTAAAGTAAATAACAGAAATTAAATGACGATAAATAAAATTGCAATAATTAAATTGCAATAAATAAACTGCGATAAATAAAATGTAATCAGTTAGCTAGGATTTTGTTAGCATGGATTCTTAACAAAATTTCTCATAGTTAATTTGTTTATTTCTAACAAATTTTTTTTTTGTCCAATGTTTTCTTCATTATGCCATTTGTTAGATTCTGATAGGTCAAAATCCAAATATAAAATTGAATGAAAATGGTTATTCTGCGGTGAACGGATACGTATATCGATGGTTGTAAGTAGGATAGTAAATTACAGTTGAATCAGCTTCGACGAATGTACAGTGTAACTTATTAAGGTTAAATCTAAATATTCCTTGGGTATTACCTACCCGTTAAAATATTTTCACCATTAACAGTTTGTACAAGAGAATTTTTAATTACAATCTTTATGAAAACATATATACATATATATTTTCTTCAGATGTAATATGGATTTAATGAGTTAATATGATATTAATCTCATTTTATTTTCGGTTTGAGCTAGAATAAATAATCTCTAAGACTTTAGAGATTACATAATCATCGCCTAATAGTTCTCCAATGAACTTATGAATCAATACTTCATCGTTAATTCTTACTAATACTGCTAGGTACCTATGGTACGTACAACGTTGTTGCTCGAGGTACAGATTGTGATGTTGAGGCATGGATTGTTGATGGTACTGGGTGCTGTTACCGATGGTACTGTTAGTGCCGGTGATGTTGCCGAAGCTGGTATGTTTTGCACTATATTTTCCAAGGCTACAACTCGGGCGCGAAGCTCGTTGACTTCTTCCATTATTCCGGGATGATTGTCGGTCGGAACGAGCAGATGAATAAGGTTTAGAATTTTAGATAGAATATAATCGTGGTGAGATATTTGGGAAATGAGAGAGAAAATGGTGTTTCGGATTGGTTCGCCGGTGAGTGCTTCAGGTTCATCGCCAAGAGGGAAATTTGGTTGGCAAAAAGGATCACCTTCTTCACGTCCCCATTGAGTTAGTCGACTACGAACCCATCAGATGAATTGTGGATGGCTGATTGATTGATTCATTCTAGTGAAGCATGCTTTCGAAACTCAGGTGGATATCCATATCGGAATAGCTGTCAAAATCCGAGGAATTCGAACTGGTTGAGGGATTCATCTCGTACGATTAGATGAAGGATTTTCGATAAGAAATAGTTATAGGATGTAGATTAGTACCCTGCAATACATAATTTACATATGCATGTAAAATACTAAAATCCCATAAGTTAAGGAGGAATCTACGGAAGCTGTTAGGCAAAGGTAACAATAACATATATGCTAAGATATGAATTTATCTATACATTGTCTATGCAATAGAGGCAGTAAGACGTGTCTAGACTTTAAGGATGATAAGCTAATAATTTTCGACACTAAATGATAAGCAAAACTTTTGACATGCAGACACGGTCGAAGTCCAAACTCAATAATGCATCTAAACAACTATCAGTTAGACACACTAATGCAAGACCTGGTTCGCTAAGACCACTGCTCTGATACCACATGTAAATACAGTGGGGACAACCACCATCCCACCCAGTGCCTTCCCAGCTAACTGCCTGGTGACCACTGAGTGTACCTCAGACACTAATTTTACAGCCATGCCTCGGCAAAACCAATCATATTCGGACCGCGAGGAGTAAGAGGCAATGCTTCGTCACAGGTAACACTGTGAGAACCCCCTCTACGATTAAGCTGACGACACAGCTTAAACCAGCTCTGATACCACATGTCATACCCCGTCCTAATCCATCTGGACGAAGTCACCAACATCTGGTCCCATTGCGATGATCGACTCCAAATAATGTCTTTAAAATGAGCAAATGCACAGCGGAAGATTTCTTTCATACCTGAGAATAAACATGCTTTCAAGTGTCAACTAAAAGGTTGGTGAGTTCATAGGTTTATCATAAAACAATAAAATTCATCATTTTGATAGACCACAAGATTTAAATCCTGCATGGTATAAATGGGCCTGAATCCTATACCCACCTGTAATGTACATGCGATACTTTTAAATACAGTACGCCTTTCTCGTGTACGAAATCATCTTTCATAAATCTTAGTAACCGTACACATATCTTGTGCACAAAAATAACATACACATAACCTGTGTATAAAATAATTCTCTCAATACATAACATTCACTTTTCATTGCTTTCATGGCTTGGCTTGGTAACCGACCTTAACATATAATGCGCATAATAATATTCCCAAAACAGAACATATCGTCTGTATAATAATCATATAAACTTCGAAGTACTAAACACCACGCCCACTAGCCCTTCCGTCTAGTGAACATTCTGGGTGGGGGTGTTAAACCCGGTAGCTACCTTTAGGATTCGCGTCAATTAGGCGTGCACTAATTCTCAAAATTAGTGATGTTCCCTAATTCTAAGGTTACCAAGCAATAATAATCAGGGGAAAAATATTCATATCAATTGTGAAAATTATTACATCCACATAATTCAATGGTGGAAATTATCACGTCCACATAATTCATTCGAGGAATGTTTTGCTTATGTCAATCTCGTCAAACATTTATAAGAGCATTTCATGTATTCTCCGTTCAAAATGTATTTCAAAAGCATTTAACAAAACAGTTGTAAAGGTAGCGCATGTATTCTCAGTCCCAAAAATGTAAAGAGTAAAAGGGAATCAAATGAACTCACCTATTGTATTTTGTAGTAAAAATACACATGACGATATTGAACAATTGAACAATGCAGGGTTGGCCTCGGATTCACGAACCTATATCATTCGTATATATATTAAAACATATAATTGTAATCGAACAATTATATATATATATATATATATATATATATATATATATATATATATATATATATATATATATATATATATATATATATATATATATATATATATATATATTATTAATTTATATATTTCATTATTAAAATATAAAAATATAACTTTTGTTATGTTATATATATAAATATTTTATATGTATATATTTCATTTATTTGTTAAAATAGTAGTTATATTAATATTAACATAATATTAGTAGTGATTAAAATAATGATAATGATAATACTAGTGTTAATAATAATGATAATAATATTTATGATTTTATTATTAATAATATAAATGATAATTTTAAATAATAATTCTTATAATGATGATATTAACAGTAATTTTTAATAAAAAGAAAAGTTTAATAATAATATAATGAAAATAATATTTTTTTTATAATAATACATAATACTTAATAATGATAGTTATTATAGTAATTTCATTAGTAGTGATAATATTAATAACAATACTCATGTTAATCATAATCCTAATCTTCATGTTTAATTTCTAAACTAATAACTAAAATTTCTATAACATCATTTCGTAAAACTAATCATAATAATAATAGTTATACTAGTAATAACCATAATAATAATACTTTTAATTATTCTAATAAAGATATTAATGATATTAGTAATAATAATAATTAACAATGACAATAATTAATAATAATAATAATAACAATAATAATAATAATACTTAAGACTAATCCTAAAATGATATTAATATTCATGATACTTGCATTAATACTAATGACAAAGAGAGTTATAATACTTGATACTAATAATAACATCAGTATTAATAATAATGAATTTTAAAAATGGAAATACCTTTAAAACTAGCTTGTAAAAATAAATGCGCAGAACGGGACTCGAACCCACAACCTCCCGCTAACCTGCAACACACTTAAACCACCTGATCCATTTCCTTTTTCTGATTTAAAACCCAACAGAATTTTATTTGACCCGAATAAACTGTGTTCCCTTCTAATTCACAAAAACAATCGACCACTTCTCCAAAACCATAAATCGATTTTCCAAAACAAAGTTTAAGACTTTGCAACTACTAGAAAAAAAAACTAATAAGTGGTGGAATTGATTAATTAAGAAAACGACAGAAAGAAAAAAAATAGTCCAAACAGGCCTGACGCCGTTCGTAAAAAAAAATATGTAAATTATGATTTCAATTTGTAAAATGTTTTAGACAATTCTTATAACATGAAAAGGATTGTAAATTATTTCAGTAAACTATCTAAATCATAAATTTAATCTAAAACATCAAAACAAAAATGAATTTTGCGAAGAACAAATTCGTTGACTTTTGAAAACCCAACTTTGAACTCGAATTTCTTACTCGATATTAGAAATTGAGTTTTGATAATTTGCAGATAGTTTTAGTAGGGGAATTCTAGCAAGACTGTATTACAGAATTTTGATATTTTATTCGATTTTTACATTTGACCAAAAAGTGAAACTTACAGAGGAACCTTCGGTTTCTTTAAAAAAATATTTTTCTGTTATCCAATAATTATTTGTAGAAGGCGAGATTTATTAAGGGATTAGTTGAGTTTATGCAGTAATTGAATTGATTGTCACTTGTTTGTATTCTGCAATTAGTCAACCCACTCCCACGAGTAAACAGAAATAAACAAAATAAATAAAGCTGGCATCGATCATTAACTGATTTTTGGCTACATCTAAATAATTATATTCAGTATTAATAATTAATAACATAATAAAAAAATTAAATGTTGTTGGTAAAAAAAAATTAATAATAGTAATAATAGAAATATAAATAATAATAATAATATTTATAATAATAATATCAAAATAATACTAATACTAATAAGAGTAAAGTAATTACAATAAAGATAGTAATAATAATAATTTTCCAATAGTCATGTAAGTAATGGTTTTATTAAGGATAACAATAACATTAGTAATAATAATAAGAATATAACAATTACATGTTTCAATTTATATATATAAGTTTTTCATCTCCATATATTATCTTTTGAAAATAATAACAATACTATCACTAAATTTTAATATTAATATTAGTATTAATATTGATATTAGTATAAGTATCATATTTGTAATTTACATTCATCATATTATATATTAAATATTATAGTTATACCATATATATTATATGATAACATATGTTTATTATTTAAACAATTTTAATATAAATACATTATATAATATGGGTTTGTAAATATAATTGTCTTATATATGTATAAGTATTATATATATATTTACTTGCTATATTATTTTCTTTTATTAAAATTCAACACATAATATCTATAACTTTTATATATATATTCCAATATACATATTATAATAATTATTATAGGAATCATTTATACTTAGATTTATTTTAGTAACAACATGTTTTGTATAGTATTTTACATTTTTAATTTTAATGAGTTAATAACATTTTATAATTTCTAATACGTACATTTATAGTTATATATATATATATATATATATATATATATATAGTTGTTTACAATAATTGTTCGTGAATCATCGAGCACAGTCAAAGGGTAATTGAATGCATAAACATAGTTCTAAAATTTACGAGACTCAACATTACAGACTTTGCTTATCTTGTCGAAATCATATAAAGATTTAGGTTTAAATTTGGTCGGAAATTTCTGGGTCGTCACAAGTACCTACCCGTTAAGTACATACTTAGTAGCTAATATACAATTCAACTACTACAATTCTATATGAAAAACTGATTAAAATAATATTTCACGTTCAAATTTTATACAATATTTTAAAAACTTACAATACCACTATTATACATATAGGATGAAATATAGCACATAATAACTTTGCTACTCGGCAGCTATAATGGCAATTCTAGTTAATACGTAAGTCGTTCAACAAAAGAAATAAAGACACGTAATTCATAAGTCCAGAAACAAGTCATGCATTCTGGTTTTACTAAGATGACTTCCCATACTTGGTCTTGTGGAAAGTAACTGTTATTACCATTGGCTAGGCAGCATGTTGTAATGTCGTCAAAAGGACGAGGGTTTCGTAATGTCCAACAGCCCCGTAATTGTAGTGACCCGAACTTTTCCATGTTTTTATATATATTAAATGAAATTGTTATTTACATGATTAAGTGTTTCCAACATGTTAAGCAATCAAACTTGTTAAGACTTGATTAATTAAAATAGGGTTCATATAGACAATTGACCACCCAAAACTTGTAAAAACTATATGATGAGATATATATGGTTATATATATAGTTAACATGATATTATGATAAGTAAACATATCATTAAGTATATTAACAATGAACTTCATTTGTAAAAACAAGACTACTAACTTAATGATTTTGAAACGAGACATATATGTAACGATTATCGTTGTAACGAAATTTAATGTATATATATCATATTAAGAGATATTCGTACATCATAATATCATGATAATATAATAATTTAAAATCTCATTTTATATTATAAACATTGGGTTAACAACATTTAACAAGATCGTTAACCTAAAGGTTTCAAAACAACACTTACATGTAACGACTAACGATGACTTAACGACTCAGTTAAAATGTATATACATGTAGTGTTTTAATATGTATTCATACACTTTTGAAAGACTTCAAGACACTTATCAAAATACTTCTACTTAACAAAAATTCTTACAATTACATCCTCGTTCAGTTTCATCAACAATTCTACTCGTATGCACCCGTATTCGTACTCGTACAATACACAGCTTTTATATGTATGTACTATTGGTATATACACTCCAATTATCAGTTCTTAGTAGCCCATGTGAGTCACCTAACACATGTGGGAACCATCATTTGGCAACTAGCATGAAATATCTCATAAAATTACAAAAATATGAGTAATCATTCATGACTTATTTACATGAAAACAAAATTACATATCCTTTATATCTAATCCATACACCAAAGACCAAAAACACCTACAAACACTTTCATTCTTCAATTTTCTTCATCTAGTTGATCTCTCTCAAGTTCTATCTTCAAGTTCTAAGTGTTCTTCATAAATTCTACAAGTTCTAGTTTCATAAAATCAAGAATACTTCCAATTTTGCTAGCTTACTTCCAATCTTGTAGAGTGATCATCCAACCTCAAGAAATCTTTCTTATTTACAGTAAGATATCTTTCTAATATAAGGTAATACTCATATTCAAACTTTGATTCAATTTTTATAACTATAACAATCTTATTTCGAGTGGAAATCTTACTTGAACTTGTTTTCGTGTCATGATTCTACTTCAAGAACTTTCAAGCCATCCAAGATCCTTTGAAGCTAGATCCATTTGTCTCTTTTCCATTAGGTTTATCCACAAAACTTGAGGTATTAATGATGTTCATAACATCATTCGATTCATACATATAAAGCTATCTTATTTGAAGGTTTAAACTTGAAATCACTAGAACATAGTTTAGTTAATTCTAAACTTGTTCGCAAACAAAAGTTAATCCTTCAAACTTGACTTTTAAAATCAACTAAACACATGTTCCATATCTATATGATATGCTAACTTAATGATTTAAAACCTAGAAACACGAAAAACACCGTAAAACTGGACATACGCCGTCGTAGTAACACCGCGGGCTGTTTTGGGTTTGATAATTAAAAACTATGATAAACTTTGATCTAAAAGTTGTTCTTCTAGGAAAATGATTTTTCTTATGAACATGAAACTATATCCAAAAATCATGGTTAAACTTAAAGTGGAAGTATGTTTTTCAAAATGGTCATCAAGACGTCGTTCTTTCGACTGAAATGACTACCTCTTACAAAAAAGACTTGTAACTTATATTTTAGACTATAAACCTATACTTTTTCTATTTAGATTCATAAAATAGAGTTCAATATGAAACCATAGCAATTTGATTCACTCAAAACGGATTTAAAATGAAGAAGTTATGGGTAAAACAAGATTGGATATTTTTTTATTTTTGTAGCTACGGGAAATATTAACAATTCTATACAAATCATATCCTAGCTAACTTATATTGTATTATACATGTATTCTAATATATTATGTAATCTTGGGATACCATAGACACGTATGTAAATGTTTTGACATATCATATCGACCCATGTATATATATTATTTGGAACAACCATAGACACTTTATATGCAGTAATGTTGGAATTAGCTATACAGGGTTGAGGTTGATTCCAAAAATATATATACTTTGAGTTGTGATCTAGCCTGAGACATGTATACACTGGGTCGTGGATTGATTCAAGATAATATATATATCGATTTATTTCTGTACATCTAACTGTGGACAACTAGTTGTAGGTTACTAACGAGGACAGCTGACTTAATAAACTTAAAGCATCAAAATGTATTAAAAGTGTTGTAAATATATTTTGAACATACTTTGATATATGTGTACATATTTGTTATAGGTTCGTGAATCGACCAGTGGCCAAGTCTTACTTCCCGACGAAGTAAAAATCTGTGAAAGTGAGTTATAGTCCACTTTTAAAATCTAATATTTTTGGGATGAGAGTACATACAGGTTTTATAAATGATTTAAAAAATAGATACAAGTACGTGAAACTACATTCTATGGTTGAATTATCAAAATCGAATATGTCCCTTTTTATTAAGTCTGGTAATCTAAGAATTAGGGAACATACACCCTAATTGACGCGAATCCTAAAGATAGATCTATTATGCCTAACAAACCCCATCCAAAGTACCGGATGCTTTAGTACTTCGAAATTTATATCATATCTGAAGGGTGTCCCGGAATGATGGGGATATTCTTATATATGCATCTTGTTAATGTCGGTTACCAGGTGTTCACCATATAAATGATTTTTATCTCAATGTATGGGATGTATATTGAAATATGAAATCTTGTGGTCTATTGTTACGATTTGATATATATAGGTTAAACCTATAACTCACCAACATTTTTGTTGACGTTTTAAGCATGTTTATTCTCAGGTGATTATTAAGAGCTTCCGCTGTCGCATACTTAAATAAGGACAAGATTTGGAATCCATGCTTGTATGATATTGTGTAAAAACTGCATTCAAGAAACTTATTTCGTTGTAACATAATTGTATTGTAAACCATTATGTAATAGTCGTGTGTAAACAGGATATTTTAGATTATCATTATTTGATAATCTACGTAAAGCTTCTTAAACCTTTATTGATGAAATATAGGTTATGGTTTGTTTTAAAATGAATGTAGTCTTTGAAAAACGTCTCATATAGAGGTCAAAAACCTCGCAACGAAATCAATTAATATGGAACGTTTTTAATCAATAAGAACGGGACATTTCAGTTGGTATCCGAGCGTTGGTCTTTGAGAACTAGAATTTTGCATTAGTGTGTCTTATCGAGTTTGTTAGGATGCATTAGTGAGTCTGGACTTCGACCGTGTTTACTTGAAAAATGATTGCTTAACAAATTTTGTTGGAAACTATATATTTTTAACATGTGAATATTATGTGATATATTAATCTCTTAACGTGTTTGATATTATGTGATAGATGTCTACCTCTAGAACAAGTCCCATTGACTCACCTAATAATAATGAAGAGTCAAATGTAAATTGGAATGATTCGTGGACTGATTCACAAGTTCCCGAAGAGGAACCGGAAGAAGAGTAGGAACCGGAAGAAGAATCGGAACCGGAAGAAGAATCGGAACCGGAAGAAGAATCGGAACTGGAAGAAGAAATAGAACCAGTGGGGGAAATAATAAAACGGTTAAGTAGAAGAAAATCCTCAACCAACCGACCAAAGTTAATTATGGTCAATGGTGTTTCCGCCAAGGAAGCAAAGTATTGAGAGGATTACCAATTCTCCGATGAATCGGATCCCGACAAGGATTCCGATGATGTTATAGAAATTACCCCAACACAATTTAATAAGGCAAAAGAGAACAATAAGGGAAAGGGCATAAAAATAGAGAAATTTGATTCCAAACCCGATGAACTTTATATGTATCGTCAACACCCGTATTTCTTAAGTTGTGACAATAACCCGGGAACCTCTAAACCACCAGGTTTTTCTAAACCAATGTGGAAAATGACAGCTCGTATTAGGGGAACATCATATATCCCTAGAAACTTGGCAAAACGAACCAAAACCGAAGAAGAAGAAACGAGCGAGTCGGAATAAGATAGTTGTATTCGTGTGGTGTAATATATGTAATATAGTGCGCTTATGCTTTATGATATATGTAAAAATTGCTTGTATTAATAAGTATTTTTTTATGAATCTAACTCTTGTCTATTTTACATGTAACAACCCGACTTTTTCCGTTAAAAACTTAACAACTGTCTGTTAAATTCAACGTTTTTCCACGCTAATTTTTATTTTTTTAAATATATATATATATATATATTATTACATAAGTTTTATAGGTGTTAAATAAAACACTACAATTAGTGTAACCAGAAAAAAAATAATAAATAAATAAAATAATAATAAAATAAAATAATTTTTTTCCAGAGAACGAAACGTATGAGTACTTAATATAAATATTATATTTTACAATAATTGAGTTCTAAAATCATTTTAATTAATTAGTATACTCTTAAATTAAACTCGGGGGATTATTTTAAACACTTATATTTTCAATAAAAGACATATATTATTTAGTTTAAAAATATATTAAATAAGTATTTATGAAAAACACCAACTAGGTACGATGTCTAGAATTTAAAAGGTTTCGAATAATATATATGTAAATGTATTTTATAAATATAAAAATTTACGAATTATTGAATTATATTAAAATAAAAAACATTGGGTTTTAGATAACGGATAAAAATTTAATTATAACCCGTGATTACATAGTAATACCCGTGTTTAATTATTATACCCGTGACTACACATTATTACGTCCGTGATATCAATAATTGAGATAGATTTATCACCCGTGACTCTTTATCCCATCTATATTATTAAACCTAATTCATTTCATCTAACACACACGTACATAGACTCTCTCCTTAAAATACCCATTACTATTTATCATCATCATCGATCTTCTTTCCTTATAAACACCTTCAAGAAATCACTTGATCATAAAATCGTTTACATATTCGGACTCTTCTCGAAGAGCTCTACTCAGCCATACCAACAATTTCTTGATTTGTGTAAGTTTTAAAAACTCTAATTTTCTAGTTTTCATATTTTTGTTACATATTAGGGTAGATATAGTGTCTAGTGCTCAAGTCCTTGTATGTATGCATGATATTGTTCGTTAATTTGATCATTTGTTGACTTGTTGATGAATCACGAATTTGAATGGTATGCTACTGATATGAACATGATATTTTCAGTTTATGAAATACTTATAAATGAAATTCTTGTGAAAAACTATTAATTTTAGGCTCAAGAATCACTTGATTTCGTTTAGAATTGCTTCCGGTATGATTAATTGAAGTCTAACATGATATTACATGAAATCCGAATTGTTTTGCCATGTTTCTGGAATTTTGACTTTGTTATCTGTAAATATAAGTATGTAAATGGATTACTATTGAAAAACTACTAATTTTATGCTCAAGAATCAATTGATTTCGTTATCGTATGCTCCCGATATGTTAAATTGAAGTTTTCATGTGATCTTGCTATGAATCCGAATTTTCTGAGATGAATGCTTTATGATTGAGTTTGTAAACTGATGTTAGATGTATAGATAATTGAAAAACACCCAAGATAGACTTAAGATTCATGTTAATCGGATATGTATAGCCCTCGTTATGGTTAATTAAAGGTTTGTGATTTTGATGCTTAAAATTTTATTTCGGTTTAAAAATTCGTAATTGAAACTGTGAATCTGGGAAAGTATGCTATATATTCAGGTCCAGAGAGGTATATAGTTGTATTGCTTGCGAAAAAAAAACATTTGGTTTTCATTTAGATATTGTCCAATTCCGATAAAAGAGTCAAAATCTATGGCCAAATTAAAGTTAGAATTTTATATTATTTAAAACCGGACAGAACAGTTTCATTGGGATGTGTACGACCTGATCTCAGAATTCTGGGTTCGCGGTTGCGTGCGTATCGAAAAATTAATAAGTTTAGACTCCAGAAACGCGTCATTTGGATACTTTTTGGATTTGATATGATTTTTCAAAGTTTATACATGAGTACCGAAACGATTCAGCATTAAAGCCTGGTACGTTTTTAGTCACTGCGAGCTTTCTGTTTAGAGTTAGAGGTTGTGCTTCGGATATGTTATAGTCGACTAAATTTCGGAGATTTTGGCGCATATTTCAAGTCAAATGGACCTGTACTTATTTTTATAAAAATTCTGGAAGTTGACTACGTTATTTAAGCTAAATAATATGTGCAATTGACTTTGTTTGACCAAATGAGTTTAATGAGTCCAAATGGGTAACGGTCAGTGTAGAAAAGTCCCAAACGTCGATTTAAGTAAGTTTAAAGGTTGTGGTGTTTAAAAAATAAGTTGTGGCATGTTTTGGTCAAAATGGGTGTTTATGACTCATTTGGGTCATACGAGCCTACTTTGACCCATATGCGAAATTTTGAGAACCAAAGGTATGTAACACATCCCGTATATTGATTTAAGTATGTTTGCAAGTTTTGGTGCTTTAAAAATGAGTTTGGGTCAAATTTGGTTTAAAGAAAGTTTTATGACTCATTCGGGTCAAACGTGCATAAATTGACCAATATGCATAATTTTGGAAAACGAAAGTCACCAACACATCTAAAATGTCATTTTTGAGCTGTGATAAAAATTTGGTTAAGTCAGTTCAGCCGGATTCAAATTTGGATCGTCAACCGAAAATTTTAGTATTTTAACAAAATTGTCAAAATGACTCTCGGACCTACTTTGAGGACTCGCAAGTTGAAATCAGTTAAGTTTAGATAAAAACTATTATTTGTTATTGAAAGTATTTGCGACAAGCTTTAAAACGATATATTATTTGTATAATTTTTTTGAGTCTAAACAGGTATAAAACAAGCGAGAAAATGGGCAATCGTTGCTGATTTTGAACACTTAACAAAAATTTTATCAGCATTTTATGTTTCGGGAGACTGTTTTTGTGAGGTCATAACTTTAAAACCGTAACTCCATTTTTGTCAAATAAACTGTCTATAGAAAGGTGGGATGACATACTTTCCAATGGTCATGACCTAAGGTATTATATCAAATTTGGTGGGACCCGAAATCAGCTGCAAAATACTAAAAAATACATATATGTAAATAATATAAATTTTTCTAAGTAAAAATGAATAACTTAAGTTTGACCTATGTTTGACTACTTGATCAACTTGTGTAATTTTATGCGGTTGTTGACTTGTGTTAATCATGTTGACTGTGTTTGACTTGCGTTTGACTTACATTTTACTTACTTTGACTTTTGTTGACTTTTGCTAAATTTTGATAAATTTATGAGTCGGACTTGAGCAATAGGACTATACAAACCCTTTGACCTGACCTAGCTTGTTAGACATTTATTAACCAACATATATTCTTTAGGATGAGGTCTACGGTTACTTGCATTCCGAGTATTGGTTACATCTACGTGAATTGTTTATTGGGCTACAAAGGTGAGTTTCATTTGCTCCCTTTTTAATTGCTTTTGCAATATATATTTTTCGGCTGAGAATACATGCGCTGCTTTTATAAATGTTTACAAAATAGACACAAGTACTTAAAAATATGTTCTACGTTGAGTTGTACCACTGGCATACTTCCCTGTAGCTTGGTAACTACTATTTACATGGGTATTGTAAACGCGAATCCTGTTGATAGATCTATCGGGCCTGACAACCCCAACCGGACTGGACGACCAGTATTCAACGGTTGCACAGTACTTCTTTTCGGTAACTACACTTGGTACGGTGTAGTGAGATTTCATAATAAAGGGAATATGCGACGTTGATTAAATGTTAAGTATGGTTACCAAGTGCTCAACCACTTAGAATGTTTTACATACACTTGCGAGTGTATTATGTTTATGATTATGAAATCTTGTGGTCTATTGAAGCTATTGATAACGGTTGTTACAATAAACCTATGAACTCACCAACCTTTTGGTTGACACTTTTAGCATGTTTATTCTCAGGTCTTTCAAAAGTGCTTCCACTGTTTGCTTGCTATTTGCTCAAGGTGCTGCATGGAGTCTTTTATGCCATATTTTCAAAAAGACATTGCATTCAAATATTAATGTTATAATCTGTTATTAAATAAATTGATGATTTAGTCATTTTGTATAAGCTGTCATATATATTTGGGATATGTCTATATTTTGGTAAACTTTCTATGTATAGAAAGTATGTTTTTTTAAATGAATGCAATGTTTTATCAAAACGTATCATATAGAGGTCGAAACCTCGATGTGGGACCGTAGATAACGTACTGCATCAATAGCGATTTTGGCGGGTCGTTAGAGATGGTATCAGAGCGGTGGTTCTAGGGAATTAGATGCATTATTGTGTCTGACCTGGACCGTTAGGATACATTAGTGATCTAGTCTAGAACCGTGTCGTTATACTTATATGTGATTATGTGCATATTCTGACTTTAATATAACATTATTACTACTATCGGTGAGAAAGTATTTCTCCTTTCGATTTCAAGACTTTTCCTGCTCATACGAGTTCATTTTTAACGCCCCGATTAGTGAAGCCAGGAAGCGTCATTCAGGACTTTCGAAATTCCCGACATTCCTACGTGAGTTATCATTTGTGATATATTATGTGCTTATGTGCTTCGATTAAGAAATTCCGAACATCTCGATTTGTGAACCGAAAGGCATCATTTCCGACGTACAAAGATTCTTCATATTTTCCAAGACATTCTTATGACGTTCCCTTTCAATATTATCAATTATAATATTATATTCTCGTACTATTTTTAGTGCACCCTTTTTTTTTTGAAATCATTTTGATTTATAAATTCTAGAAAACGACACTTGAGTTTTATATCCATAAATATTCTGGAGTAATGTTGGAATAGAAGCATGAGTTAGTGCAATATGATGACAGTTGATCGCGTGATTATATTACAGTAAGTCATGCGGAAGTTCTAATGGAATGTGATGGTGGTAAAGTTTGATCAATCTTACCCTTACCATGTATCATGTTACATGACTCCTTTATTTTCTCTGCTGACATCTGAATATACTAAGACTCTATATGTGACATCATTTGAAGTCACATATGATTTTCCATATTTGTCATATCATACTTGTACTCCGAACAGTTCATCCGAAGGTATTCGTCATTAAAGGAACATGATTCCGTTTTACCCAACTTTCATACTTAACTACAAGATGCTCGATCTTACTACGTCAAGATGAACAATCTATCCTCACTTGTTTCCTAAACGCCGTTTAATCACACCAACCAAAATTTCGGGACAAAATTTTCTTTAAGGGGTAGGTAATGTAACAACCCGACTTTTTCCGTTAAAAACTTAACAACTGTCTGTTAAATTCAACGTTTTTCCACGCTAATTTTTTTTTTTAAATATATATATATTATTACATAAGTTTTATAGGTGTTAAATAAAACACTACAATTAGTGTAACCAGAAAAAAAATAATAAATAAATAAAATAATAATAAAATAAAATAATTTTTTTCCAGAGAACGAAACGTATGAGTACTTAATATAAATATTATATTTTACAACAATTGAGTTCTAAAATCATTTTAATTAATTAGTATACTCTTAAATTAAACTCGGGGGATTATTTTAAACACTTATATTTTCAATAAAAGACATATATTATTTAGTTTAAAAATATATTAAATAAGTATTTATGAAAAACACCAACTAGGTACGATGTCTAGAATTTAAAAGGTTTCGAATAATATATATGTAAATGTATTTTATAAATATAAAAATTTACGAATTATTGAATTATATTAAAATAAAATACATTGGGTTTTAGATAACGGATAAAAATTTAATTATAACCCGTGATTACATAGTAATACCCGTGTTTAATTATTATACCCGTGACTACACATTATTACGTCCGTGATATCAATAATTGAGATAGATTTATCACCCGTGACTCTTTATCCCATCTATATTATTAAACCTAATTCATTTCATCTAACACACACGTACATAGACTCTCTCCTTAAAATACCGATTACTATTTATCATCATCATCGATCTTCTTTCCTTATAAACACCTTCAAGAAATCACTTGATCATAAAATCGTTTACATATTCGGATTCCTCTCGAAGAGCTCTACTCAGCCATACCAACAATTTCTTGATTTGTGTAAGTTTTAAAAACTCTAATTTTCTAGTTTTCATATTTTTGTTACATATTAGGGTAGATATAGTGTCTAGTGCTCAAGTCCTTGTATGTATGCATGATATTGTTCGTTAATTTGATCATTTGTTGACCTGTTGATGAATCACGAATTTGAATGGTATGCTACTGATATGAACATGATATTTTCAGTTTATGAAATACTTATAAATGAAATTCTTGTGAAAAACTATTAATTTTAGGCTCAAGAATCACTTGATTTCGTTTAGAATTGCTTCCGATATGATTAATTGAAGTTTAACATGATATTACATGAAATCCGAATTGTTATGCCATGTTTCTGGAATTTTGACTTTGTTATCTGTAAATATAAGTAAAGTATGTAGATGGATTACTATTGAAAAACTACTAATTTTAGGCTCAAGAATCAATTGATTTCGTTATCGTATGCTCCCGATATGTTAAATTGAAGTTTTCATGTGATCTTGCTATGAATCCGAATTTTCTGAGATGAATGCTTTATGATTGAGTTTGTAAACTGATGTTAGATGTATAGATAATTGAAAAACACCCAAGATAGACTTAAGATTCATGTTAATCGGATATGTATAGCCCTCGTTATGGTTAATTAAAGGTTTGTGATTTTGATGCTTAAAAATTTATTTCGGTTTAAAAATTCGTAATTGAAACTGTGAATCTGGGAAAGTATGCTATATATTCAGGTCCGGAGAGGTATATAGTTGTATTGCTTGCGAAAAAAAAAACATTTGGTTTTCATTTAGATATTGTCCAATTCCGATAAAAGAGTCAAAATCTATGGCCAAATTAAAGTTAGAATTTTATATTATTTAAAACCGGACAGAACAGTTTCATTGGGATGTGTACGACCTGATCTCAGAATTCTGGGTTCACGGTTGCGTGCGTATCGAAAAATTAATAAGTTTAGACTCCAGAAACGCGTCATTTGGATACTTTTTGGATTTGATATTATTTTTCAAAGTTTATACATGAGTACCGAAACGATTCAGCATTAAAGCCTGGTACGTTTTTAGTCACTGCGAGCTTTCTGTTTAGAGTTAGAGGTTGTGCTTTGGATATGTTATAGTCGACTAAATTTCGGAGATTTTGGCGCATATTTCAAGTAAAATGGACCTGTACTTATTTTTATAAAAATTCTGGAAGTTGACTACATTATTTAAGCTAAATAATATGTGCAATTGACTTTGTTTGACCAAATGGGTTTAATGAGTCCAAATGGGTAACGGTCAGTGTAGAAAAGTCCCAAACGCCGATTTAAGTAAGTTTAAAGGTTGTGGTGTTTAAAAAATAAGTTGTGGCATGTTTTGATCAAAATGGGTGTTTATGACCCATTTGGGTCATACGAGCCTACTTTGACCCATATGCGAAATTTTGAGAACCAAAGCTATGTAACACATCCCGTATATTGATTTAAGTATGTTTGCAAGTTTTGGTGCTTTAAAAATGAGTTTGGGTCAAATTTGGTTTAAAGAAAGTTTTATGACTCATTCGGGTCAAACGTGCATAAATTGACCAATATGCATAATTTTGGAAAACGAAAGTCACCAACACATCTAAAATGTCATTTTTGAGCTGTGATAAAAATTTGGTTAAGTCAGGTCAGCCGGATTCAAATTTGGATCGTCAATCGAAAATTTTAGTATTTTAACAAAATTGTCAAAATGACTCTCGGACCTACTTTGAGGACTCGCAAGTTGAAATTAGTTAAGTTTAGATAAAAACTATTATTTGTTATTGAAAGTATTTGCGACAAGGTTTAAAACGATATATTATTTGTATAATTTTTTTGAGTCTAAACAGGAATAAAACAAGCGAGAAAATGGGCAATATTTGCTGATTTTGAACACTTAACAAAAATTTTATCAGCATTTTATGTTTCGGGAGACTGTTTTTGCGAGGTCATAACTTTAAAACCGTAACTCAATTTTTGTCAAATAAACTGTCTATAGAAAGGTGGGATGACATACTTTCCAATGGTCATGACCTAAGGTATTATATCAAATTTGGTGGGACCCGAAATCAGCTGCAAAATACTAAAAAATACATATATGTAAATAATATAAATTTTTCTAAGTAAAAATGAATAACTTAAGTTTGACCTATGTTTGACTACTTGATCAACTTGTGTAATTTTATGCGGTTGTTGACTTGTGTTAATCATGTTGACTTGCGTTTGACTTACATTTTACTTACTTTGACTTTTGTTGACTTTTGTTGACTTTTGCTAAATTTTGATAAATTTATGAGTCGGACTTGAGCAATAGGACTATACAAACCCTATGACCTGACCTAGCTTGTTAGACATTTATTAACCAACATATATTCTTTAGGATGAGGTCTACGGTTACTTGCATTCCGAGTATTGGTTACATCTACGTGAATTGTTTATTGGGCTACAAAGGTGAGTTTCATTTGCTCCCTTTTTAATTGCTTTTGCAATATATATTTTTGGGTTGAGAATACATGCGCTGCTTTTATAAATGTTTACAAAATAGACACAAGTACTTAAAAATATGTTCTACGTTGAGTTGTACCACTGGCATACTTCCCTGTAGCTTGGTAACTACTATTTACATGGGTATTGTAAACGCGAATCCTGTTGATAGATCTATCGGGCCTGACAACCCCAACCGGACTGGACGACCAGTATTCAACGGTTGCACAGTACTTCGTTTCGGTAACTGCACTTGGTACGGTGTAGTGAGATTTCATAATAAAGGGAATATGCGACGTTGATTAAATGTTAAGTATGGTTACCAAGTGCTCAACCACTTAGAATGCTTTACATACACTTGCGAGTGTATTATGTTTATGATTATGAAATCTTGTGGTCTATTGAAACTATTGATAACGGTTGTTACGATAAACCTATGAACTCACCAACCTTTTGGTTGACACTTTTAGCATGTTTATTCTCAGGTCTTTCAAAAGTGCTTCCGCTGTTTGCTTGCTATTTGCTCAAGGTGCTGCATGGAGTCTTTTATGCCATACTTTCAAAAAGACATTGCATTCAAATATTAATGTTATAATCTGTTATTAAATAAATTGATGATTTAGTCATTTTGTATAAGTTGTCATATATATTTGGGATATGTCTATATTTTGGTAAACTTTCTATGTATAGAAAGTATGTTTTTTTAAATGAATGCAATGTTTTATCAAAACGTATCATATAGAGGTCGAAACCTCGCTGTGGGACCGTAGATAACGTACCGCGTCAATAGCGATTTTGGCGGGTCGTTAGATTACAGTATAAAAACACAAAATGGATAACAACCCAATATTTTAAGAGACCTACCCGGAGACATGATTGATGAAATCTTGTCTAGAGTCGGTCAGAATTCCTCGGCACAACTATTTAAGGCGAGATCAGTTTGTAAGACATTCGAAGAACGTTCCAAGAATGCCTTGGTTTATAAAAGGCTTTCGTTCGAAAGATGGGGGATATCACATTGAGAAATCCATAAGTTACGATGTGTTTACTTTGACGCATATATTGCGGGGAACCCAAATACAATTTTATGCTACGAGTTAAGAACCTATTTTGACTCAACATATCCAAACATAGGATTTCGTGAATTAGAAAGAGCTTCTAACATGCAACATAAAGAAGCATGTTATGCTTACGGGTTAGTGATGTTCGCTTCTTACCAAAGTGAGAAAAAGAACATCAGATTGCAGCTTTTAAATAAAACTTTCCCACAAGTGACGGATTCAGTATTTGGGGTGAGAAACAAGGTTTTTAGATTATCACAAGGCTGTTGGATATTACAAAACCCTCGTCCTTTTGACAACATTACAACATGCTGCCTAGCTAATGGTCATAACGGTTATTTTCAACAAGACCAAGGATGGGAAGTCGTCTTAGTAAAACCAGAATGCAAGACTTGTTTCTGGACTTATGAATTACGTGTCTTTATTTCCTTTGCTGAACAACTTGCGTATTAACTAGATTTATCTTCCAAACTGTCCTGTATCATAGTGTACTATATTTCATATTATATGTAATATAGCGAAGTTGTAAGTTTGAAGAATATTTGTATGTGATATATTATTATAATCAGTTTTTCATATGGAATTGTAGTAGTTGAATTGTATATTAGCTACTAAGTATGAACTTAACGGGTAGGTAGTACCCGAATTTAAACTTATAAAACGCTAATATGAAGAAAAAGCTTTTATAAATGAGTTCATATTATGCTACGAGATACTATTGACTACTCTTAATATTCTGTATGATTAAATTGTTTCATTTGGCTATTTTGAAGGAAATGGCACCGACTACTCGACACGCCTTGAATATGAGCGAAGAGGAATTTCGTGCCTTTCTTGCTTCAAACATAGCCGCAGTACAGGCCGCGCTACATACCAACAATAACTCTGAATCTAGCAATACAGCTAACGGCGCAAGAAATCGTGTAGGATGCTCCTACAAGGAATTCACTACCTGCAAACCTTCAGAATTTGATGGGACCGAAGGACCAATCGGATTGAAACGGTGGACCGAGAAAGTTGAATCGGTCTTTGCCATAAGTAAGTGTGCTGAAGGAGACAAAGTGAAGTACGCTATGCATACCTTCACAGGTATTGCGTTAACATGGTGGAATACCTATCTAGATCAAGTGGGACAAGATGCTGCTTACGCGCTACCGTGGTCAGCATTCAAGCACTTGATGAACGAGAAGTACCGTCCCAGAACCGAGGTCAATAAGCTCAAGTCAGAACTTAGAGGGTTACGAACACAGGGATTCGATATTACTTCGTACGAAAGACGATTCACATAATTGTTCCTATTGTGTTCGAGAGCGTTCGAAGATGAGGAAGAGAAGATCGACGCGTTTGTGAAAGGGTTACCGGAGAGAATACAAGAAGATATAAGTTCACACGAGCCTGCCTCCATACAAAAGGCATGTATAATGGCTCATAAACTAGTGAACCAGATTGAGGGAAGAATTAAAGAACAAGCGGCCGAAGAGGGCAACGTAAAGTTAGTCAAAAGAAAGTGGGAGGAAAACGGTGATAAGAGTCACCAAAACAACAACAACTATCCCAACAATCGCAACATCAATCGCAACTACAACAAACGGCACAGCAACAACAACAACAACTACAACAATCATCCCAACAACGATAACAACCACAACAACAACAACAATCAGAAGCAGCTATGCCAAAGGTGTGAAAAGTATCACTCGGAGTTCTGCACCAAATTTTGCAACAAGTGTAAAAGAAATGGTCATAGCGCGGCGAAGTGTGAGGTCTACGGACCAGGGGTTAACAGAACGAAAGGAACAAATGGTGTCGGAACGAGTAATGGCGGAGCAAGTAGTGTCGGAGCAAGTTATGCCAATGTAGTTTGTTATAAATGTGGAAAACCGGGCCACATTATTAGAAATTGCCCGAACCAGGAGAACACGAATGGACAAGGCCACGGAAGAGTTTTCAATATTAATGCGGCAGAGGCACAGGAAGACCCGGAGCTTGTTACGGGTACGTTTCTAATTGACAATAAATCTGCTTACATTTTATTTGATTCGGGTGCGGATAGAAGCTATATGAGTAGAGATTTTTGTGCTAAATTAAGTTGTCCATTGACGCCGTTGGATAGTAAATTTTTACTCGAATTAGCAAACGGTAAATTAATTTCAGCAGATTATATATGCCAGAATCGAGAAATTAAACTGGGTAGCGAAATATTTAAGATTGATTTGATACCAGTAAGGTTAGGGAGTTTTGATGTAATAGTTGGCATGGACTGGCTGAAGGAGATGAAAGCAGAGATCGTATGTTACAAAAATGCAATTCGCATTGTACGAGAAGCAGGAGAATCCTTAATGGTGTACGGAGAAAAGGGCAACACGAAGCTACATCTTATTAGTAATTTGAAGGCACAAAAACTAATAAGAAAAGGTTGCTATGCTATTCTAGCACACGTCGAGAAAGTACAAACTGAAGAAAAGAGCATCAATGATGTTCCCGTCGCAAAAGAATTTCCCGATGTATTTCCGAAAGAATTACCGGGATTACCCCCACATCGATCCGTTGAATTTCAAATAGATCTTGTACCAGGAGCTACACCAATAGCTCGTGCTCCTTACAGACTCGCACCCAGCGAGATGAAAGAACTACAAAGCCAATTACAAGAACTTTTAGAGCGTGGTTTCATTCGACCAAGCACATCACCGTGGGGAGCTCCTGTTTTGTTTGTCAAGAAGAAAGATGGTACATTCAGATTGTGTATCGACTACCGAGAGTTGAACAAACTTACCATCAAGAACCGCTACCCACTACCGAGAATCGACGACTTATTTAATCAACTACAAGGCTCGTCTATTTATTCAAAGATTGACTTACATTCCGGGTATCATCAAATGCGGGTGAAAGAAGATGATATTCCAAAGACTGCTTTCAGAACACGTTACGGTCATTACGAGTTTATGATCATGCCATTTGGTTTAACTAATGCACCAGCTGTGTTCATAGACCTTATGAACCGAGTGTGTGGACCATACCTTGACAAGTTTGTCATTGTTTTCATTGATGACATACTTATTTACTCAAAGAATGACCAAGAACACTGTGAACATTTGAGAAACGCGTTAGAAGTATTGAGGAAGGAAGAACTATACGCTAAGTTTTCAAAGTGTGCATTTTGGTTGGAAGAAGTTCAATTCCTCGGTCACATAGTGAACAAAGAAGGTATTAAGGTGGATCCGGCAAAGATAGAAACTGTTGAAAAGTGGGAAACCCCAAAAACTCTGAAACACATACGCCAGGTTTTAGGACTAGCTGGTTACTACAGAAGGTTCATCCAAGACTTTTCCAGAATAGCAAAACCCTTGACTGCATTAACGTATAAAAGGAAGAAATTTGAATGGAAGGATGAACAAGAGAAAGCGTTTCAGTTATTGAAGAAAAAGCTAACTACGGCACCTATATTATCATTGCCTGAAGGGAATGATGATTTTGTGATTTATTGTGACGCAATAAAGCAAGGTCTCGGTTGTGTATTAATGCAACGAATGAAGGTGATTGCTTATGCGTCTACACAATTGAAGATTCACGAACAAAATTATACGACGCATGATTTGGAATTAGGCGCGGTTGTTTTTGCATTAAAGACTTGGAGGCACTACTTATATGGGGTCAAAAGTATTATATATACCGACCACAAAAGTCTTCAACACATATTTAATCAGAAACAACTGAATATGAGGCAGCGTAGGTGGATTGAATTGTTGAATGATTATGACTTTGAGATTCGTTATCACCCGGGGAAGGCAAATGTGGTAGCCGACGGCTTGAGCAGGAGGGACAGAGAACCCATTCGAGTAAAATCTATGAATATAATGATTCACAATAACCTTACTACTCAAATAAAGGAGGCGCAACAAGGAGTTTTAAAAGAGGGAAATTTAAAGGATGAAATACCCAAAGGATCGGAGAAACATCTTAATATTCGGGAAGACGGAACCCGGTATAGGGCTCCAAGGATTTGGGTACTAAAATTTGGAGATATGATAGAAATGGTACTTAGAGAAGCTCATAAAACTAGATACTCAATACATCCTGGAATGGGAAAGATGTACAAGGATCTCAAGAAACATTTTTGGTGGCTGGGTATGAAAGCCGATGTTGCTAAATACTTAGGAGAATGTTTGACGTGTTCTAATGTCAAATCTGAGCATCAGAAACCATCAGGTCTACTTCAACAACCCGAAATCCCGGAATGGAAATGGAAAAACATTACCATGGATTTCATCACTAAATTGCTAAGGACTGCAAGTGGTTTTGATACTATTTGGGTAATAGTTGATCGTCTCACCAAATCAGCACACTTCCTGCCAATAAGAGAAGATGACAAGATGGAGAAGTTAGCACGACTGTATTTGAAGGAAGTCGTCTCCAGACATGGAATACCAATCTCTATTATCTCTGATAGGGATGGCAGATTTATTTCAAGATTCTGGCAGACATTACAGCAAGCATTAGGAACTCGTCTAGACATGAGTACTGCCTATCATCCACAAACTGATGGGCAGAGCGAAAGGATGATACAAATGCTTGAAGATATACTACGAGCATGTGTTATTGATTTTGGAAATAGTTAGGATCGACATCTACCGTTAGCAGAATTTTTCTACAACAACAGCTACCATTCTCGCATTGAGATGGCGCCATTTGAAGCACTTTATGGTAGAAAGGGCAGGTCTCCGATTTTTTGGAGTGAAGTGGGGGATAGACAGATTACGGGTCCGGAGATAATACAAGAAACTACCGAGAAGATCATCCAAATTCAACAACGGTTGAAAACTGCCCAAAGTCGACAAAAGAGCTACGCTGACATTAAAAGAAAAGATATAGAATTTGAAATTTCAGAGATGGTCATGCTTAAAGTTGCACCTTGGAAAGGCGTTGTTCGATTTGGTAAATGAGGGAAATTAAATCCAAGGTATATCGGACCATTCAAGATTATTGATCGTGTCGGACCAGTAGCTTACCGACTTGAGTTACCTCAACAACTCGCGGCTGTACATAACACTTTTCCACGTCTCGAATTTGAAGAAATGTTTTGCTAAAGAAGATCTCACTATTCCGTTAGATGAAATCCAAATCAACGAAAAACTTCAATTCATCGAAGAACCCGTCGAAATAATGGATCGTGAGGTTAAAAGACTTAAGCAAAACTAGATACCAATTGTTAAGGTTCGATGGAATGCTCGTAGAGGACCCGAGTTCACCTGGGAACGAGAAGAACAGATGAAGAATAAATACCCGCATTTATTTCCAGAAGATACGTCAACACCTCCAACTGCTTAAAATTTCAGGACGAAATTTATTTAACGGGTAGGTACTGTAGTGAACCGAACTTTTCCATGTTTATATATATATTAAATGAAATTGTTATTTACATGATTAAGTGTTTCCAACATGTTAAGCAATCAAACTTGTTAAGACTTGATTAATTGAAATAGGTTTCATATAGACAATTGACCACCCAAGTTGACCGGTGATTCACGAACGTTAAAACTTCTAAAAACTATATGATGACATATATATAGTTATATATATAGTTAACATGATATTATGATAAGTAAACATATCCTTAAGTATATTAACAATGAACTTCATTTGTAAAAACAAGACTACTAACTTAATGATTTTGAAACGAGACATATATGTAACGATTATCGTTGTAACGACATTTAATGTATATATATCATATTAAGAGATATTCGTACATCATAATATCATGATAATATAATAATTTAAAATCTCATTTGATATTATAAACATTAGGTTAACAACATTTAACAAGATCGTTAACCTAAAGCTTTCAAAACAACACTTACATGTAACGACTAACAAATACTTCTACTTAACAAAAATGCTTACAATTACATCCTCGTTCAGTTTCATCAACAATTCTACTCGTATGCACCCGTATTCGTACTCGTACAATACACAGCTTTTAGATGTATGTACTATTGGTATATACACTCCAATGATCAGCTCTTAGTAGCCCATGTGAGTCACCTAACACATGTGGGAACCATCATTTGGCAACTAGCATGAAATATCTCATAAAATTACAAAAATATGAGTAATCATTCATGACTTATTTACATGAAAACAAAATTACATATCCTTTATATCTAATCCATACACCAACGACCAAAAACACCTACAAATACTTTCATTCTTCAATTTTCTTCATCTAGTTGATCTATCTCAAGTTCTATCTTCAAGTTCTAAGTGTTCTTCATAAATTCTACAAGTTCTAGTTTCATAAAATCAAGAATACTTCCATGTTTGCTAGCTTACTTCCAATCTTGTAGAGTGATCATCCAACCTCAAGAAATCTTTCTTATTTACAGTAAGATATCTTTCTAACATAAGGTAATACTCATATTCAAACTTTGATTCAATTTCTATAACTATAACAATCTTATTTCGAGTGGAAATCTTACTTGAACTTGTTTTCGTGTCATGATTCTACTTCAAGAACTTTCAAGCCATCCAAGATCCTTTAAAGCTAGATCTATTTGTCTCTTTTCCAGTAGATTTATCCACAAAACTTGAGGTAGTAATGATGTTCATAACATCATTCGATTCATACATATAAAGCTATCTTATTCGAAGGTTTAAACTTGAAATCACTAGAACATAGTTTAGTTAATTCTAAACTTGTTCACAAACAAAAGTTAATCCTTCTAACTTGACTTTTAAAATCAACTAAACACATGTTCAATATCTATATGATATGCTAACTTAATGATTTAAAACCTGGAAACACGAAAAACACCGTAAAACTGAACATACGCCGTCGTAGTAACACCGCGGGCTGTTTTGGGTTTGATAATTAAAAACTATGATAAACTTTGATTTAAAAGTTGTTCTTCTGGGAAAATGATTTTTCTTATGAACATGAAACTATATCCAAAAATCATGGTTAAACTTAAAGTGGAAGTATGTTTTTCAAAATGGTCATCAAGACGTCGTTCTTTCGACTGAAATGACTACCTCTTATAAAAACGACTTGTAACTTATATTTCTGAATATAAACCTATACTTTTTCTATTTAGATTCATAAAATAGAGTTAAATATGAAACCATAGCAATTTGATTCACTCAAAACGGATTTAAAATGAAGAAGTTATGGGTAAAACAAGATTGGATATTTTTTATTTTTGTAGCTGCGGGAAATATTAACAATTCTATACAAATCATATCCTAGCTAACTTATATTGTATTATACATGTATTCTAATATATTATGTAATCTTGGGATACCATAGACACGTATGCAATTGTTTTGACATATCATATCGACCCATGTATATATATTATTTGGAACAACCATAGACACTCTATATGCAGTAATGTTGGAGTTAGCTATACAGGGTTGAGATTGATTCCAAAAATATATATACTTTGAGTTGTGATCTAGCCTGAGACGTGTATATATTGGGTTGTGGATTGATTCAAGATAATATATATCAATTTATTTATGTACATCTAACTGTGGACAACTAGTTGTAGGTTACTAACGAGGACAGCTGACTTAATAAACTTAAAACAACAAAATGTATTAAAAGTGTTGTAAATATATTTTGAACATACTTTGATATATATGTACATATTTGTTATAGGTTCGTGAATCGACCAGTGGCCAAGTCTTACTTCCCGACGAAGTAAAAATCTGTGAAAGTGAGTTATAGTCTCACTTTTAAAATCTAAGATTTTTGGGATGAGAATACTTGCAGGTTTTATAAATGATTTACAAAATAGACACAAGTACGTGAAACTACATTCTATGGTTGAATTATCGAAATCGAATATGCCCCTTTTTATTAATTCTGGTAATCTAAGAATTAGGGAACAGACACCTTAATTGACGCGAATCCTAAAGATAGATCTATTAGGCCTAACAAACCCCATCCAAAGTACCGGATGCTTTAGTACTTCAAAATTTATATCATATCCGAAGGGTGTCCCAGAATGATGGGGATATTCTTATATATGCATCTTGTTAATGTTGGTTACCAGGTGTTCACCATATGAATGATTTTTATCTCTATGTATGGGATGTATATTGAAATATGAAATCTTGTGGTCCATTGTTACGATTTGATATATATAGGTTAAACCTATAACTCACCAACATTTTTGTTGACGTTTTAAGCATGTTTATTCTCAGGTGATTATTAAGAGCTTCCACTGTCGCATACTTAAATAAGGACAAGATTTGGAGTCCAGGATTGTATGATATTGTGTAAAAACTGCATTCAAGAAACTTATTTCATTGTAACATATTTGTATTGTAAACCATTATGTAATAGTCGTGTGTAAACAGGATATTTTAGATTATCATTATTTAATAATCTACTTAAAGCTTTTTAAACCTTTATTGATGAAATAAAGGTTATGGTTTGTTTTAAAATGAATGCAGTCTTTGAAAAACGTCTCATATAGAGGTCAAAACCTCGCAACGAAATCAATTAATATGGAACATCACTAAAATGAATGCAATCTTTTTCTCACTTTGGTAAGAAGCGAACATCACTAACCCGTAAGCATAACATGCTTCTTTATGTTGCATGTTAGAAGCTCTTTCTAACTTACGAAATCCTATATTGGGATATGTTGAGTCAAAATAGGTTCTTAACCCGTAGCGTAAAATTGCATTTGGGTTTCCCGCATTTAACGCTTTAAAGAAAATAAGGCGTAACTTACGGTCTCCCCAATGTGATATACCCCACCTATCAAAGGAAAGCCTTTTATAAACTAAGGCATTTCTGGAAAGTCTTTCAAATTTTTGACAAGTTAATTTCACCATAACTAATTGTGCTGCTGAATTCTGACCGACTCTAGACAAGATTTCATCAATCATATCCTCTGGTAGGTCTTCAAAAATATTCGGTTGTATACCCTTAACGTCCATTTTGTGTTTTTATACTGTAGAATAGACAAGGATTTGATTAGTAAAAGATAATTAACAAACAATTTTTACATAGAACATAAAAGTACAAGCACACTACAATACATATAATACACCACATGATTACAACCCACTAATCTAAATCACTGGTTTCTTTTTCTCCAAACTTGGTTCGTTTTCCTAATTTTCTAGGGATATATGGTGTTCCTCTAATACGAGCCGTCATTTTCCACAATGGTTTAGAAAAACCTGGTGGTTTAGAGGTTCCCGAGTTATTTTTACATTTTAGGAAATACAGATGTTGCCGATACATATAAAGTTCATCGGGGTTGGAATCAGGTTTCTCTATTTTTATACCTTTTCCCTTATTATTTTCTTTCGCTATATTAAATTGAGTCGAGGTAATTTCTATCACATCATCAGAATCATCATCGGGATCTGATTCATCGAAAAATTGGTAATCTTCCCAATATTTTGCTTCCTTAGCGGAAACACCTTTGACCATTATTGACTTTGGTCCGTTGGTTGAGGATTTTCTTTTATTTAATCGATTTACTGTAGGTATCAATATTTCTTCCTCAGAAACCTCTTCTTCTTCCGGTTCTTCCTCTTCCGGTTCCTCCTCTTCCGGTTCCTCTTCTTCCGGTTCCTCCTCTTCCGGTTCCTCCTCTTCTGGTTCTTCTTCGGGAATTTGTGAATCTTCCCAAAATATATTTGACTCTTCATTATTATTAGGTGAGTCGATGGGATTTATACTAGTGGTAGACATCTATCACACAATATCAAACACATTAAGAGGTTAATATATCACATAATATTTACATGTTAATAATATATAGTTTCCAACAAAAATGTTAAGCAATCGTTTTTAAAGAAAACATGGTCAAAGTCCAGACTCACTAATGTATCCTAACAAACTCGATAAGACACACTAATGAAAATTCCTGGTTCTCTAAGACCAGCGCTTGGATACCAACTGAAATGTCCCGTTCATATTGATTATAAACGTTCCATATTAATTGATTTCGTTGCTAGGTTTTGACCTATATATGAGACGTTTTTCAAAGACTGCATTCGTTTTTAAAACAAACCATAACCTTTATTTTATCGACAAGGTTAAGAAGACACCACCTAGATTATCCAGAAATGATAATCTAAAAATATCACACTTACACACTACCAATACATATTGGTTTACAATATTAATATGTTACAACAAAGTAAATCTCGAATGCAGTTTTAAACAATATTATACAAGCATGCTGACACCAAATCTTGTCCATATTTTAGCATGCAACAGCAGAAGCGCTTAATAATCACCTGAGAATAAACATGCTTTAAACGTCAACAAAAATGTTGGTGAGTTATAGGTTTAACCTATATATTTATCAAATCGTAACAATAGACCACAAGATTTCATATTTCAATATACATCCCATACATAGAGATAAAAATCATTCATATGGTGAACACCTGGTAACCGACATTAACAAGATGCATATAAGAATATCCCCTATCATTCTGGGAAATCCTTCGGACATGATAAAAACGAATTCGAAGTACTAAAGCATCTGGTACTTTGGATGGAGTTCGTTAGGCCCAATAGATCTATCTTTAGGATTCGCGTCAATTAGTAGATCGGTTTACTAATTCTTTGGTTACCAAGCAAAAAGGGGCATATTCGGCTTTGATCATTCACCCATATAATGTAGTTTCATTTACTTGTGTCTATTTCGTAAAACATTTATAAAACTGCATGTATTCTCATCCCAAAATATTAGATTTTAAAAGTGGGACTATAACTCACATTCACAGATTTTTACTTCGTCGGGAAGTAACACTTGGCCACTGGTTGATTCACGAACCTATAACAAATATGTACATATATATCAAAGTATGTTCAAAATATATTTACAACATTTTTAATACGTTTTAATGTTTTAAGCTTATTAAGTCAGCTGTCCTCGTTAGTAACCTACAACTAGTTGTCCACAGTTAGATGTACAGAAATAAATCGATATATATTATCTTGAATCAATCCACGAACAGTGTATGCACGTCTCAGGCTAGATCACAACTCAAAGTATATATATTTTTGGAATCAACCTCAACCCTGTATAGCTAACTCAAACATTACTGCATATAGAGTGTCTATGGTTGTTCCAAATAATATATATACATGGGTCGATATGATATGTCAAAACATTTGTATACGTGTCTTTGGTATCCCAAGATTACATAATATATTAGAATACATGTATAATACAATATGAGTTAGCTAGGATATGATTAATATAGATTTGTTATCAATTTTCACGTAGCTACAACAAGCAAAATTATCCAATCTTGTTTTACCCATACCTTCTTCGTTTTAAATCCGTTTTGAGTGATTAAAGTTGCTATGGTTTCATATTGAACTTAAGTTTATGAATCTAAATAGAAAAAGTATAAGTTAATAGTCAGAAATACAGGTTACAAGTCATTTTTGTAAAGGTAGTCATTTCAGTCGAAAGAACGACTTCTAGATGACCATTTTGGAAAACATACTTCCACTTTGAGTTTAACCATAATTTTTGGATATAGTTTAATGTTCATAAGAAAAATCATTTTACCATAAGAACAACTTTTAAATCAAAGTTTATCATAGTTTTTAATTAACTAACCCAAAACAGCCCGCGGTGTTACTATGACGGCGTATATCCAGTTTTACAATGTTTTTCGTGTTTTTAGGTTTTAAATCATTAAGTTTGCATATAATATAGATATAGAAAGTGTGTTTAGTTGATTTTAAAAGTCAAGTTAGAAGGATTAACTTTTGTTTGTGAACAAGTTTAGAATTAACTAAACTATGTTCTAGTGATTACAAGTTTAAACCTTCGAATAAGGTAGTTTTATATATATGAATTGAATGATGTTATAAACATCATTACTACCTATAGTTTTGTGGATAAACCTACTGGAAATGAGAAAAATAGATCTAGCTTCAAAGGATCCTTGGATGGCTTGAAAGTTCTTGAAGTAGAATCATGACACGAAAACAAGTTCAAGTAAGATTTCCACTCGAAATAAGATTTTTAAAGTTATAGAAATTGAATCAAATTTTGAATATGAGTATTACCTTGTATTAGAAATATATCTTACTGTAAATAAGAAAGATTTCTTGAGGTTGGATGATCACTCAAAGTGGATTTGCAAGATTGGAAGTAAGCTAGCAAACTTGGAAGTGTTGTTGGTGTGTTCTTGAGTAGTTGTTTTATAACTTAGTTTATGTATGGATTTATGAACTAGATTGAGCTAGATTTTGATGAAGATGATGAAGAACACTTAGAAAAATGGAAGAACACTTGAGAGAGAGTAGTTTGATGCATATAAGTTGCAAAATGTAAGTGTTTGTGTACACCATCATTCACGTGAATGTTGATCAATCATATAGGCTCCATTAGTTTGTTATTTTGTGAGATATTTCATGCTAGATGTTAAATGATGGTTCCCACATGGTTAGGTGACTCACATGGGCTGCTAAGAGCTGATCATTAGAGTGTATATACTAATAGTAAATACATTTAGAATCTGTGTATTGTACGAGTACAAATACGAGTGCATACGAGTAGAATTGTTGATGAAAATGAATGAGGATGTAATTATAAGTATTTTTTGTTAAGTAGAAGTACTTTGATAAGTTTCTTGAATTCTTTCAAAAGTGTATGAATACATATTAAAACACAACATGTATATACATTTTAACTGAGTCGTTAAGTCATCGTTAGTCGTTACATATAAGTGTTGTTTTGAAACCTTTAGGTAAACGATCTTGTTAAATGTTGTTAACCCATTGTTTATTATATCTAAAGAGATGTTAAATTATTATATTATCATGATATTATGATATATTAATATATCTTAGTTTGATATAAATACAGTTAAATATTGTTACAACGATAATCGTTACATATCTGTCTCGTTTCGAAATCAATAAGTTAGTAGTCTTGTTTTTACATATGTAGTTCATTGTTAATACACTTAATGACATGTTTACTTATAATTTATCATGATTAAACATAGTGTATCAATATCTTAATATGATTCATATGTATTTAGTAAGACGTTGTTATAACGATAAACGTTATATATATCGTTTTCGAGTTTCTTAATTCAATAGTCTCATTTTTATGTATATAACTCATTATTAAAATACCTAATGAGATACTTACTTATCATAAAATCATGTTAACTATATATATATCCATATATATATATCATCATATAGTTTTTACAAGTTTTAACGTTCGTGAATCACCGGTCAACTTGGGTGGTCAATTGTCTATATGAAACATATTTCAATTAATCAAGTCTTAACAAGTTTGATTGCTTAACATGTTGGAAACATTAAATCATGTAAATACAATTTCATTTAATATATATAAACATGGAAAAGTTAGGGTCACTACATTAAACACGTTCTTTTAAATCATTAGTATGTGCCGCCAGATGGAGTACCATTTAGCGGCGCATAACCTTCTGTTTCAGATTGTGATGAAATTCTCAAGATCACCCTAAAACGGTGGAACGAGCAAGACTCTCTGAACATGCTAGCCATTCGAGGTCATCCAATTCCGAAAAAGAGATCTTTCCTCGCAAAATCGCACCACATACCAAACACCTCTGACGGTTCGTGGTGCTTGGTGTTTTGTGTCTTTAGCCAAAATGTTCGATCTATCGTATCTTTTGACTCGTTGCTCCGGTTTAGTCACCATTTTTTTTCAAATTGTGTATTTTTTCGGGATCTATCCATTGGTAAACTGCCGTAGACGGTTTTTCCCAAATATTTTTTGAAACGAGTCCTCGAAAGCCTTCAATTTTGCATTTTTCAATTTTTACCGTTTTGAATTTCATTCATATTATTCCTTTTGTGTATGCATGACTTAGCATGGTACATATTGTTTTAATGCCTATTACTTCACTCACAATCTAATTATGTATAACGCATATAAATTTGAATCTAATGTCACTTTATTAAACACGCTTTTTTAAATCATTAATATGCGCCGCCAGATGGAGTATCATTTGGCGGCTCATAACCTTCGGTTTCAGATTTGGCTGAAATTCTCGAGATCACCCTTAAATGACTCTAACATCAAGAATCCTAGATAGTATCTTGACATTCGAGGTCGTCAGGATGCAGAAAAAAGACATTTTACTCATTTTTAATGTTCTCTTTGACCGTTTTCAATTTATATCTTATTATTAGTTTTGTGTATGCTTGACTTAGCATGGTATATATCGTTTTAAGGCCTGTTATTTCACTCACAATGTTATTATGTATAACGTGTATAAATTTGAATCTAATGTCACTTCATTAAAAACGTTTTTTTAAATCATTAGTATGCGCCGCTAGATGGAGTACCATTTGACGGCGCATAACCTTCTGTTTCAGATTGTACTGAAATTCTCAAGATCACCCTAAAACGACCGAACGAGCAAGACTCTCTGAACGTGCTAGCCATTCGAGGACATCTAGTTCCGAAAAAGACATCTTTCCTCACAAAATCGCACCACGCACCAAACATCACCGACGGTTCGTGGTGCTTGGTGTTTTGTTTCTTTGGCCAAAATGTTCGATCTATCGTATCTTTTGACTCGTAGCTCTGATTTAGTCACCGTTTTTAATCAAATCGTGTATTTTTTTGGGATCTATTCGTTGGAAAACTTCCATAGGCGGTTTGTCCCAAATATTTTTCAAAACGAGTCCTCGAAAGCCTTCAATTTTGCCTTTTTCGATTTTGACCATTTTGAATTTCATTCATATTATTCCTTTTGTATATGCATGACTTAGCATGGTACATGTAACGACCCTGGATTTTCCGACTTATATTTGTTAATATTTATTATTAATACTTTGTCTTTAATAAATGTATTCTTATACATTTTACTTGCTACCGTATTTGACTATTCGTTGTCCAGACTCGTCTTTGTGACACGTGCTTTTCTAGAATAATATTTCGAATATTATTTACGTACATAATTAACTATTATTAATAATTTCTAATTAACTAGTGTAAGTAGTTAATTACTTGGGCTTTATTTACTTAATTGTTGCATAATTACTTGGGCTTATATTTTGGACTTGGAAGCCTACCCTACAACACTTAATGGACTACTAGTAAGCCCACTTTTATGCTAATGATTCTTTAAGACTAAACATGGATTAATTAAGCTAAGTGAGGAAACAAATGCTTCAAGCATGCATGACCTCTTTCCCATACATTTAACCTTATACTCTTCCAAGCATACACCACCTTCCAACACTTGAAAGTTGCATTTTGACTTCCCTTTTTAGCACCTAAACCGTCGGACTCCATGGGCATGGGAGGAGAGTTCAAAATTTTTTTTTTTGTTACTTATTTACTAGCCTTCACTTCATTTTACACATAACTTCTTTCACCACTCCTCTTTCTCTCATCTTTCTCTCTAAATTTGTAGGTAAATAAAGTTTATTTTCTTTCTTCTTTTTCCTTTAAAATCACCAAGTATCATCATCATGTTACTTACTTGTTTGTTGTTGTTGTTAAAGATCAAACTCTCTAGTTTGTATCTTCATGAATCTTGTTACTTCCATTTTTTGTTTGATGAGAATTCAAGAACAAGGATCTAAACTTGATAGTTTATGGTTCTACACTTGAAGTATTATCAAGATCCAAAGTTGATAAGCTTCAAAATCTTACTTGTGTTCATGTTTTGTAAAATAAAGGTTTATTTTCTTAAAGATCCAAGCTTTGGCTTGAATCTTCTTAAGTATAAACAAACATGAACTTGTTACTTATAGATTTAATTTATTTCATTCTTTTGTATGTATTTAATTTCGTGACGTATTATTTGGTCAAGTATTACTTGTTAATCTTGATCTCATTTTTCTTGAAACAAAAGTTAAACTTTGTAAGTTCAAGAACATAGAAGTTTAACTTTCTAGTTATAACTTCATACACTTGTGTTGTATCTAAGTTTGTATAGCTTATGGTCTTCCAATTTTGTCTAAAACAATAGCTTATAAGCTTACATACATTTTACATGATTAAAATCTAAGTTTCATAACTTATGATTTCATTAAAGTGAAGATCCAAGTTCTATAACTTAGGGTTTAACTTAAGAACACTAGATCTAGACTTTCTATTCCAGGATCTTTAAGATCTAACTAAGATCTAAGTTCTATAACTTAATATCTTGTTTATTTAGTTTACTTTCAAGTTTATAGCTTAAAATTATTATTAGAAATCATGTATGTGTCGGATCTAAGATCTTGATGTAACTTTGGTTCATCAACCTTCATACAACTCTTAAGTGAGTTGTGCTACATATCTTAGACTTGCACTAGTGTCATGATGGTCAAAACTTGGTAAATATGATGCAAACACATCAACGAGTTGTACACTTGAAGCTATAAGCATCAAGGATGAGAATCATGATGAGCATCAAGCACCAAGAACCCACCGGAACACTTTGCTTGCTGTATTCTGGGTCTGATAATAACCTGGGCTACTGGAAAAGCTTATGTCCAGTTAGTTCGGTTCGAGTAGATGATTTTCCATTTAGGCCTCGTCTTAAACCGAGTTACGGTTTAGGATTTATGGCCTTCCGAAAGTCACTACACCCTTTTAACGTTGTGCTGAAATTTCTGACCTACTCGCACTTAAACTGTCACCACAGTCAAACGAAGATGAGTTTGGTTCTGGAAATTGGTCAGCAACTAGGGGACTCATATACGGAGCCATGGCCACTGGTCTCACCTCATTTCAGTTTGTTAACCTGTGTTTAATACTTCATAAACTTACGCACTTGCCAAGTGTACTTTTAGGGGGTGATATTACGTTAAGTTAGTTACCAAGTGCCCACGGTTGAACATATACTTTTCATACTGTTTTGAAACACTGAAATCTCGTGGCCTATCTTACATTACTGGTATACTTAAACTATAGCTCACCAACCTTTGTGTTGACGTTTTTAAGCATGTTTTCTCAGGTGCTTAGAGGTTTGATTGCTTCCGCTGTTGTAGTATTGCTGTGTAGACACCCCCTTAGAGATGTCTTTGCATGAAACATTCATTTTGCATTCAAACTATGTTACTTTTGAAACAATGAATTTGTAACGACCATTGGGTCACGTACTATTATTATTGCCTTCTATTCATAGAAGCACGCTATCGTATGTTAAACATTTGACGTTGGTTATGATGTCACCTTTTCTTATGAATGCAAACTTATTTTAAAATAGCATATAGTGTGTGACCTTGTAATGATCCTGTTGTTGATGATCCGTACACGTTAATTTTGTACGGGGCATCACATTTGGTATCAGAGCGTTGGTTGTAGGGAATTAGGAGTCTAGACCGGACCGAGTAGGATTCACTAATAGGACTAATCTACAACTTGCTAGTTTACTTGTTTCTGCGGAACTTGCTGCATGCTGCTGCTTACATTTACTACTATATGCCGTATACTGCAACTTGCTTTCACTACTGCATGCTATTATCTGCTTTCGATTGCATGATACTTGTCATTATTGAGATGCTACTTACTGCTATAGATGATCTAGACTGTCGTAGTTACTTTGCCTAATACGTGCTTGCTATATGACTTACTAACATGGAAAAAGTTATTTTTCCTTGTTCAGATGTCGGATATCCCACCCATCATCATTGATTTGGACAGCGACTCAGATTCATCTGCCCCCTCGCCTGCAGCTGTTGCCGACTCACAGATCCCGTCATCGCTACCTTCCAGTGACTCTGGCGATTCATCCTCTGGGAACAGTAGCCATGCACCTAACCTGATGATCATCTCCGACGAAGACGAGGAGCCAGAGGAGATTCCAGCTCATCCTAGCCCAGGACTCCCGGAGCCACAGCACCATTCTGGTGGTGCTGTGATTCCTAGGGAAAATGGGGACGGTCCTTTCCGCAATGAGCATGGACATTGGGTCAGACGCCTTCCTGATGGACGTGTCGTGCCGATCCCGCCTTGCAGATACCGACTGATGATCACCGGTCGAGCAGATCCACCCTCAGATGATTCAGACGACTCATCATCCGATAATTTCAGCGAGGAGGATTCTGACGAGGATTTCGATGAGGATTCCGACGAGGACCCTGAGGAGACACCCATGCAGCCACCCTCTACCCCACCTAAGAAGCGGTATCATTTCTATGGTACTATTAGTCCAGGGGTTAACGGAGGTAGGTCATTCGTTAACGCACATGGACTGATGGTTAGGGTCACCACCCGCAAGCGGGTTGTGCCTTACCCTGCCGATCCGTTTGTGCGTAAGGCTTCCCGTTATGCATCATCTACTTCTGGTGCTAGACCGTCTCCACCACCAGCTCCACCAGCATCGTCTGCACCACCAGCTCCACCTATACCATCTGCACCGCCAGCCCCACCAGCATCCCTGTAGTCGAGGAACCGACGAGGGAAGTGCATATCCTCCGTGCTTGGGTAACTGAGCTCGAGGATCAGGTGTCCCACATGATGGATATCCTTTACTCACCGTCACCATAGGGCTATTGTATTAGATTTCATTATGTAATCTCGTTTGTAGTTTCATGTTTTGCTAATGTATTGTACGAATCTTATGCGGATGTATGAAACTTTCTTATTTAAGAATGGAACTTGGTGTTATTTAATTTCTGTACGGTGTTCTATTTACGTTACTGTATGATGATTTTGTGGTATCTATGTCTAGTTGCATTACTTAATTAACATGTGTTGTGTTGATTCCATGTTGGTTACCATATACCGTATTATTATTTATTGAATGCTGGATTTTGACTTAAGTCAAAATTTCTATTTCAAAGATCAATGGAAAACGGAAGATCAACGCCCACAGCAGCACAGATTGAGGAGATGATAACTGAATGAATAGCTGCCGCAATTGCAAATGTCAACCCCCAAGCTCAACCGGTTAACCAGCACAATTATAACGGGTGTACTTATAAGAAATTTCAAAGCTGCAAGCCCCACAATTTCAGTGGTACTGAGGGGCCAGTTGGACTGATGAGGTGGTTTGAGAAATTGGAAGCGTTGTTCCGTGTGAGCAACTGCTCAGAAATGAACAAGACTAAGTATGCCTCATGTACACTATCGAACGGCGCTTTAACATGGTGGAACACACTTGCTCAGGCTAAGGGTATTGACGAGGCTTATGCTACACCGTGGGAGGAATTTAAGGGGGCTATGATCGAGGAGTACTGCCTCAGAACAGAGATTCAGAAAATGGAAGCTGAGTTTTGGGAGTTGAAGGTTGTGGGAACCGATCTTGACGGTTATAACCGAAGGTACCTGGAACTAGCTTTGATGTGCCCCACAATGGTTACCCCGGAATTTAAGCGAATGGAACGGTATTTGTGGGGACTTCCCAAGTCCATTCAGGGAAATGTCACCTCTTCAAAACCAGTTGATGTCCCGGAATCTATGCGCATGGCGCACACCCTGATGAACTAAATTACCAGCAAAGAACCAGAGAAAGGGAAATCCGAATAGGGAACTAGTAATGAGAAACGTAAGTGGGATAACAACAAGGGAAGGGTCTTTGAATAAAACCCAGCTAAGAGGCATGAAAGTTTCAAGTGAAATAACTCCAACCAGAACCCTAGCTCAAACCCTAACTACAAGGGTAGTCTCCCACAGTGTAAGAGATGCTACAAGCATCATACTGGGTACCGCAACGTGGTCTGTGAAAAGTGTAAAAGGACTGGGCATATTGGCAAAGACTGCAAGATCACTACCCCAACTGTGAAGACAAATCCCACTGAACTAAGGAAATGCTATGAGTGTGGACAACATGGCCACTTCAGGAATGAATGTCCCAACAAGAGAAAGGACGGTGGGCCAGCGCGTGGAAGAGCTTTCAACGTAAACGCAAGGGATGCCCGTGAGAACCCCGACTTGGTTACAGGTATATTCACTATCAACAATCTATTAGTTTCTGTCCTATTTAATACTGGTACCGATAGGAGTTATGTATGTAGACACTTTTGCTCTAAGATAAATTGGTCGTTAGTTCCTTTAAAGGAGAGTATGCTTGTTGAGGTAGCCAATGGAAAACTTGAGAAAGTTGACCAAATTAGCCGAGGAGGTATTATCAACACAGCTGGTGTGGACTTCGAGATTGACTTGATACCCATCAAATTGGGAAGTTTTGATGTGATTGTCGGTATGGACTGGTTGACAAAGATAAGGGCCGACATTATCTATGGAGATAAAGCTATTCGTATACCACACGGAGATGGTGAGCCACTGATTATTTACGAAGAGAGATGTAACTCAAAGCTGAACCTCATTAGTTGCATGAAAGCACAAAAGATCATGAAGAAAGGACGTCTTGCTGTTTTAGCACATGTGAAAACATTAGAAACCGAGGTGAAGAGCGTGGATGATGTACGAATTGTGAACAAATTTCCCGATGTCTTCCCAGAAGATTGTCTGGATTACCGCCAACGAGGGCAGTGGAGTTTCAAATCGATTTAGTGCCAGGAGCTGCACCTGTAGCTCGCGTACCTTATCGACTCGCACCTTCCGAAATGCAAGAGTTGCAGAATCAACTACAAGAACTGCTAGACCGTGGATTTATTCAACCAAGTTCATCGCCTTGGGGCGAACCTATTTTATTTGTGAAGAAGAAGGATGGATCTTTCCGCATGTGTATCGATTATCGTGAGCTGAACAAGTTGACGATCAAGAATCAGTATCCCCTTCCCCGAATTGACGATCTTTTCGATCAGCTGCAAGGATCAAGCGTTTACTCTAAGATCGATTTGCGATCAGGTTATCACCAGGTGAGGGTGAAAAATAGTGATGTGATGAAAACTGCGTTAAGAACCCGTTATGGTCACTATAAGTTTCTCGTGATGCCATTCGGTTTAACCAATGCACCTGCCGTGTTTATGGATCTCATGAATCGTGTATTCAAGCCATACCTGGATAAGTTCGTTATCGTCTTCATAGATGATATCCTCATCTACTCCAAAAGCAAAGAAGAACATGAGCAACATCTTCGACTAGTGCTTGAACTCTTGAGACAGGAGCAACTTTATGCCAAATTCTCCAAGTGTGAGTTTTGGTTGAAGGAAGTCCAATTTCTGGGTCATATTGTGAGCGATCAAGGTATCAAAGTTGATCCCACAAAGATCGAAGCTATCAGCAAATGGGAAACCCCCACTACTCCGACTCATATCCGCCAATTTTTAGGTCTCGCCGGTTACTACCGAAGATTTATTGAAGGTTTCTCTCTGATTGCGTGTCCTTTGACCGCGCTGACTCACAAAGGGAAAAAGTTCGTTTGGGAAACCGAACAAGAATCAGCATTTCAAACCTTGAAGCAGAAGTTAACCATCGCACCTATCTTATCACTTCCTGAAGGAAGTGACGATTTCGTCGTATATTGCGATGCCTCGAAAAATGGTTTTGGTTGGGTATTGATGCAAGGGACGAAGGTCATTGCTTATGCTTCTCGTCAACTGAAGATTCATGAGTGAAACTACACTACTCACGATCCTGAACTTGGAGCTGTTGTCTTTGCACTCAAATTGCGGAGAAATTATCTTTATGGAACTAAAAGTACTATCTTCACCGACCACAAAAGCCTCCAACACATATTCGATCAAAAACAACTGAACATGAGACAGCGACGATGGATTGAGATGCTGAACGACTACGATTGTGAACTTCATTACCATCCTGGCAAGGCAAATGTTGTAGCTGATGCTTTGAGCGAAAGCAGAGGATGGCACGTCTTCGTGTCCGAGTCCTAAACATCACCATTCATTCGAATCTCAACAGCCAGATCTGAGTAGCCCAAGATGAGACTCTCAAAGAGGAGAATATTTCTCATGAGCACTTGAACATTCTCATCTCTCGATTCGAGGTTAAGGAGACGGGACTCCGATACTTCGCCGAAAGAATTTGGGTGCCCAGTTATGGGGATTTACGAAGCCTCATTCTCGATGAAGCCCACAAGTCAAGATATTCGATTCATCCCGGAGCCGGTAAAATGTACCACGATCTCAAGGAACAGTATTGGTGGCCTAATCTTAAGAAGGATGTTGCAACTTATGTTGGGAAGTGTTTGACTTGTTCGAAGGTTAAGGCCGAACATCAAAGGCCATCTGGGTTACTTCAACAACCAGAAATCCTGCAATGGAAGTGGGAAAGGATAACAGTGGACTTCATCACGAAACTACCAAAGATGGTGGGCGGATACGATACCATCTGGGTTATCGTTGACCGTCTTACCAAATCTGCACACTTCTTAGCCATGAAAGAAACGGATACGATGGAGAAAGTCGCTCAACTATACATAAAGGAAATTATATCTCGTCATGGTGTGCCCTTGTCGATTATTTCAGACCGAGATGCCCGTTTTGCTTCCAGATTTTGGCGTTCTTTGCAAGAAGCCTTGGGGACTCGTCTCGACATGAGTACTGCGTATCACCCACAGACCAACAGACAAAGTGAACGCACAATTCAGACTTTGTAGGACATGTTGCGTGCTTGTGTTATTGATTTCGGAAAGGCTTGGGAAAGGCATTTGCCGCTAGCCGAATTATCTTACAACAACAGTTATCATTAGAGTATTACCGTCACACCTTTTGAAGCGTTGTATGGCCGAAAATGCCGTTCTCCTATTTGTTGGGCCGAAGTAGTCGAAAAGCAAATCACCAGACCCGAGTAAGTCCATGAAACAACCGAGAAGATTGTCCAAATTCAAGCGAGACTCAAGACAGCCCGTGATCGCCAAAATAGTTATGCCGACCTTAAATGTAAAGACTTCAAATTCAACATGGGTGATCGTGTAATGTTGAAGGTCGCGCCTTGGAAAGGTGTGATTCGTTTTGGAAAGCGCGGAAAGTTAAATCCGCGATACATTGTGTAACGACCCGCACTTTTTCGATCATACTATACTTATAAGATTAATATTTACATAAATTAAACCTTACCAACATGATAAGCAATCCAAATTGTCGAGACTTATATTTCCGAAAAGAGTTTTACACAACGTTTGACCGTCTAGTTTGACCGATGATATCACGAACTATACAATATATGATAATTATACGTTTGTGTATATATATGTATATATACATATTTAACATGATTAATGAATGTTTTAATATCTCATTTTGTATTAATAACAACAAATTATATGTGTATTTTGAAACTACTAATTTAAGTTTTCAAAACGATAACAATACGTAACGTTATTTGACTTAAATACTTAAGACTATAATGTTTATACATATATTGTATAAGTAATGTATTTAATCACTTTTAAGAACTTAAATACATAAAATCATATAAGTGTATTCACAAAAGATAGCTATATTTGAATCCTCATTCCATTTTTCACAAAATTTCTATACGTATATTTAGAGTATTTGTACTCGTATCATACCTAGCTCCTATACGTATTTACTAATAGTAAATACACATCAAAATCACCACCTAACCAGCCATTATTCATGCCCTTAGAGCTAGGTAATTACTTTTGGATGATTACTTGACTAATTAACAAAAATACAAACTAAAATTTTGTCATGTTATCCTTAAAGATCACATTTTTAGGAGTATATATGTATCATCATTTTTGATTCATTTTTACTTCAATCTCTTAACTAAAAACACACACTCTTTCTTACTCTCTAAACTCCATAACAATCCAGCAAAGTTCCATAAAGATCTAGCTTCAAAAACCATACTAAAACACCATAAGAAAACCATACAAAAACACTTCAAGAAAACCCTCCAAGAACACCAACTTACTTCCAATCTTTCATCCACTTCTATCACCCTTTTGATTCTAGCTTCTTACTCCTCTTTTACAGCAAACTTATCCAAGGAACTTGAGGTAGTAACTATGTTCATAACCTTATTCGATTCATATATATATAGCTATCTTATTTTGTGGTACAAAAGTTTAACAACAAGAACATAGTTTGAATGTTTTCAAACTTGTTTGCAAACTAAATAGATCCTTCTAACTTAACTTTTAAAATACTTCAAGACCTGTAATATAACTTATGTATATACTAATTTAACAAGGTAAAACTTGGTTTTTCAAAGTATAAGTATTTTTAGAAAAATGGTCATTAAATGATTTTGTTGTAACAAAAATGTTTAACTTCATATGTTTCACTAATGTTTCACTTATGCCGTATGATTTTGAATACAAACCAAGGTATTTACAGTTCATAGTCTTAAAGAAGAACTCGATCCAAGAAGATGGCAATTTGAATCAACGAAAACGGATTTGTAACGAAGAAACTATGACCGAAACAAAATTGGTTATCCTAGATCATTTCAACTACGGGATCAATTGGAAAAAAATGATATAAATCACATATTTCTAAGATAACATGATATTTTATATATATGTACTTATAATTCAATTTTATATGGTTCAGGATCACCCGTAAACAATACGAGAAGATTAATCATAAGATCCCATGTTTGTACGCAACACGTCATTTGACAACACCGGTACTTTATGTACGCAACACGTCATTTGACAACACCGGTACCATGGGTCAAGATTAATCTCGACCAACACATATACGATGGGGTTTTATTGATTTCGTTGGGGGTTTTATTTATTTCATTGCGGGTATATTAAACATCTAAAAATGAACCATTAAAATTGAATTACTAACATCGGACTGCTAACTACGGACTAAGGAATTATTCAAAGTATTAAAAGTATAACAAGTATATATTTATAACGTTTGTTTAAAAATGAAAACATATTGATATATTATATATGGATAGGTTCGTGATATCAACCGGAAGACCGAGTCAAAATATATATATCATCAAGACAAGAGTGAGTATATAGTCCCACTTTTAAACTCTAAATATTTCGGGATGAGAATACATGTATTTTATGTTTTACATTATGGACACAAGTAACTGAAAAATATATTCTACGTTGAGTTGTACCACTGGCATACTTCCCTGTAGCTTGGTAACTAATATTTACAGCGGTAATGTAAACGCGAATCCTGTTGATAGATCTATCGGGCCTGACAACCTCAATCGGACTGGACGACCAGTATTCAACGGTTGCACAGTACTTCGTTTTGTGACTACACTTGGTACGGTGTAGTAAGATTTCATATTAAAGGGAATATGCGACGTGAAAATGTTAAGTATGGTTACCAAGTGCTCAACCACTTAGAATATTTTTATTGAAATGTTTATATACGAAATCTTGTGGTCTATATATATATATTGCTGCGCACTAAACCTATATCTCACCAACTTTATGTTGACGTTTTTAAACATGTTTATTCTCAGGTGATAATTAAAGCTTCCGCTGCATTATGTTGAATCTAAGCAGGATCATGCGTACTCATATTTGTGTCAAAAATAAAACTGCATATCCGAGGACGTGTGTTGTAAAATATGCTAGAAATCGTGTTGTTATTATCATTTGTAAAGTTTGTAAGTCGAAGATTATCGTTAAACGATAATCATCTTTTTATTGTCTAAAGCTTGCAACAAAAATAATGGTTTGGTTTGTAATGTATAATATATGCAGTTTTCCTTTTTAAAAATGTCGCATATAGAGGTCAATACCTCGCAATGAAATCATACGTTATCTAACACGTTCTTATGGTTAAGGACGGGTTATGACATGTGGTATCAGAGCGTTGGTCTTAGCGAACCAGGTCTGCATTAGTGTGTCTAACCGAGAAGCCGTTAGGATACATTAGTAAGTCTGGACTTTGACCGGGTCTGATTTAAAAAAAAAAAAAACCATTGCTTATCACTGTTGGTTAAAATTTATATGTAAATATTATATAAGTACTAATGGGTTAGTTGTTGTGTGATAGATGTCGAGCTCAAAAATTGTTATCACAATCAACGACTCCGAATCAGAATCTTCAGATGGCGTTCCAGTCATTAACCTGTCCGATGACGAAAATGATATCCTTGGGGAAGACTCACAATTTCCGGATGAACCAACTATAGAAATATCGGAAAGTGAACCCGAGGAGGAAAGTGAACCCGAGGAGGAAAGTGAACCCGAGGAGGAAAGTGAACCCGAGGAAGAAATACAGGAAATTACAAAAGACGAGTTCGAACTAGGAAAGAAACGAAAGGCTAATGAATTAGAAAATCCAAATCCCGAGTTTAATGAGAATGATGTGGCACCAATTCCACTCAACACTACCACCCCTATCCCCGCTATTCCTATTCGTTCTGTCCCGGCATCCAGTTCTTCAGTCCCACAGCCAAAATATAGGCAGACAGTTAGGATAAGCGTTAAGCAAATCTTTGTGTCTAAACGTCCTAGAAAATAGATCAAACGATGCGCTGCTGTGTCAAACCATGGAACCGAATAATGTTTTGTATAATATTAATAGTGTGGTTTGCTTAATGTTCGATGTAAGATAAGCATATGTAAAATATTGAAGTATGAAATGCAATAATTTTCCATGGTTAAGTATTATTTAGATTGTAGTAATTGATTCTGTACTAAGCTATTAAGTATGAACATTAACGGGTAGGTACTACCCAAGATATAATTATAAAACGCTAATAAGAAGAAAAGGCTTTTATAATAATACCTAGTTCATATTATTAATAAGCTATAATGTACTATAAATACACACTACATCTATAATAATCCATGTGAATAATTATTTTCTTTCATTAGGAAATGGCGCGATTGAATCGAATGACGGAACAAGAACTCGAGGAACTCATCAACCAGCGAGTGAACGACAGAATGTTATGGGTTGAGGCTGCAAGAGCTGCTGCAGTTAATCCAAATCCTCGTGTAGGATGCTCCTACAAGACGTTCCAAGCTTGCAAGCCATCATCATTCAGTGGAACGGAAGGACCTATCGGTTTAACCCGATGGATAGAAAAGATGGAGACGGTGTTCAAAATCAGCGGTTGTGATGAAAAAGACATGACCAAGTTTGCATCGTGCACTTTACAAGATAGTGCACTCACATGGTGGAAGAATTATGTGAAGGCGGTAGGAGGAGATGTAGCTTATGATACTCCATGGGAAGAATTCAAAGCAATGATAATCACCGAGTATTGTCCAAGGAATGAGGTTATTAAGTTAGAAGATGAGTTACGAAGTTTGAAGGTGGTTGGTACTGAAATCACCAACTACAACCAGCGATTCATGGAATTAGTTTTGCTATGTCCTGAATTGGTTCCAACCGAAGCACGGAAGATTGAAATGTACAAAGGTGGTTTGCCCAAAAAGGTCAAGGCAAACGTTACAGCATCGAAACCTAAGACAATTCATGAAGCTATAACCATGGCAAACGAGCTAATGGATCAGGTCATTTTGGACAAGAAAGCATTCAATACTGAGGTGAAGGTATTGGGGAACAAGAAAAAGTGGAATGGAGGTTATGATCAAGGTAACCAACAACAACCTTATAAGAAACAAGAAACCACGAAAGGTGCGGGTAGCGGTTCAGGCTTTGGTTACAAAGGACAAAGTCCTTTATGCAACCGTTGTCACAAACATCATTTTGGTTACTGTAGTGTGTTGTGCACTAAATGCAATAGACAGGGACATCTTGCTGAAGATTGTAAGGCTCTCGTTACAAATGCAAATGGTAACAAGACTCCTGCCACCAACGCAAATAGAACTGCTTTGGCTAACATTACTTGTTTTGGGTGTGGAAAACAAGGTCATTATAAGAGCCAGTGCCCGAATCAGAATGGCGGACCTGCACGTGGAAGAGCGTTTGTTATTAATGCTAGAGAGGCACGAGAAGACCCGGAGCTTGTTACGGGTACGTTTACCATTAATAACTTATCAGCATCTATTTTATTTGATACTGGCGCCGATAGAAGTTATGTGTGTAGAAATTTTTACACTAAATTGAATTGTTCATCATTACCTCTAGATGCTAAGTACTTGATTGAGTTAGCTAATGGTAAGCTAATTAAAGCCGATAAAATTTGTCGTGATTGTGAAATAAATCTAGCCGGAGAAACGTTTAAAATCGACTTAATACCCGTAGAATTAGGAGGTTTTGATGTAATAGTTGGCATGGACTGGATGTCCAAAATAGGAGCAGAAGTTGTTTGTGCCAAGAAGGCAATTCGTATTCCTGGTAAGGATAAAATGCCGGTGATGATTTACGGAGAGAAGGGTGATTCAAAGCTAAAACTCATTAGCTGTTTGAAAGCCAAGAAGTGTTTAGAAAAGGGATGTTACGCTATTTTAGCACATGTTAATAAAGTCGAAAAGAAAGAAAAGTGCATCAACGACGTGCCTGTGGCAAGAGATTTTCCTGAAGTTTTTCCGAAAGAATTGCCGGGATTACCTCCATTTAGATCGGTAGAATTTCAAATAGATTTAGTACCAGGAGCTGCACCAGTGGCTCGTGCTCCATATAGACTTGCACCGTCCGAGTTAAAAGAACTTCAAAGTCAGTTAAAAGAATTACTGGACCGTGGATTCATACGACCGAGTACTTCACCGTGGGGAGCTCCAATTTTGTTTGTTAAGAAGAAAGATGGATCTTTTAGGATGTGTATAGACTATCGTGAATTAAATAAGTTAACTATCAAGAATCGGTATCCACTACCAAGAATTGATGACTTATTTGATCAATTGCAAGGATCATGTGTTTATTCGAAAATCGACTTAAGATCGGGCTATCATCAACTACGCGTCAAAGAAGAGGACATTCCGAAAACTGCTTTTCGGACACGTTATGGTCATTACGAATTTTTGGTTATGCCGTTTGGATTGACGAATGCGCCAGCTGTATTCATGGACCTCATGAATCGAGTTTGTAGTCCGTATTTAGATAAGTTTGTTATCGTTTTCATTGATGATATTCTTATCTATTCCAAGAGTGAGCAAGAGCATGAGCAGCATTTAAGGTTGATATTAGAGTTGTTGAGAAAAGAACAGCTATATGCTAAATTTTCTAAGTGTGCTTTCTGGTTGAAAGAAGTACAATTTCTTGGCCACGTTGTTAGTAGCAAAGGAATTCAGGTTGATCCAGCAAAAATTGAAGCCATTGAAAAATGGGAGACTCCTAAGACACCAATGCAGATACGCCAATTTTTGGGTTTAGCCGGTTATTATAGAAGGTTTATTCAAGATTTTTCTCGAATAGCTAAGCCGTTGACAGCATTAACGCAAAAAGGGAAGAAATACGAATGGACCTCGGAGCAGGAGAACGCATTTCAAATACTGAAGAAGAAGTTAACTACGGCACCTATATTATCGTTACCAGAAGGGAACGATGATTTCGAAATATATTGTGACGCTTCGCGACAAGGTTTTGGTTGTGTTCTTATGCAACGGAAGAAAGTTATTGCATTCGCATCCCGACAATTGAAGATTCACGAGCGAAATTATACGACGCATGATCTAGAATTAGGAGCAGTCGTGTTTGCATTGAAGATGTGGAGACACTACTTGTATGGGGTTAAATTCACTGTGTTTACTGATCATAAAAGCCTTCAACATATTTTCGATCAAAAACAGCTGAACATGAGGCAACGTAGGTGGGTCGAGCTGATAAACGACTATGATTGTGAAATTCGTTATCATCCCGGGAAGGCGAACATGGTGGCCGATGCTCTAAGCAGAAAGGAACGAGAACCAATTCGAGTACGAGCGATGAACATAAAAATTCGCATGAATCTCAACTCACAAATCAAAGAAGTTCAACGAGAAGCACTTACTAAAGAAAATATAGGAAATGAAATAATGAAGAAGTATGAGAAGCAACTCGTTATGCGGGAAGATGGAATTCGATATTTTGCAAATCGTATTTGGGTACCGAAGTTGGGTGGATTAAGGAAGTTGATATTGAACGAGGCACATAAGACAAGATATTCGATACATCCTGGAGTTGGAAAGATGTACCAAGATCTTAAGACGCATTATTGGTGGCCTAATTTGAAGACAGACGTTGCAACATATGTTGGGGAATGTTTAACTTGTTCCAAAGTCAAAGCAGAACACCAAAAGCCGTCAGGGTTACTTCAACAACCAGAAATCCCAGAATGGAAATGGGATGGTATTACCATGGATTTCATCACGAAGTTACCAAAGACTGCCTGGGGATACGACACCATTTGGGTAATTGTTGATCGTCTTACCAAATCTGCACATTTCTTGCCTATAAAGGAAACAGATAGAATGGAGAAATTATTACGATTATATATAAAGGAAATAGTTTCAAGGCATGGAATACCTATTTCCATTATATCCGATCGTGATAGTAGATTTACTTCAAAATTTTGGCAATCACTACAGGAGGCACTAGGAACTCGGTTGGATATGAGTACCGCATATCATCCACAAACCGATGGACAGAGTGAGAGAACGATTCAGACTCTCGAAGACATGCTCAGGGCATGTGTGATCGATTTTGGAAACGGATGGGATAAATATCTACCGTTAGCAGAATTCTCGTATAATAATAGTTATCATGCGAGCATTGGAGCTGCGCCATTCGAAGCATTGTACGGAAGGAAGTGTAGATCTCCTATCTGTTGGAATGAAGTAGGAGATCGACATTTAACTGGTCCCGAGATCATACATGAAACGACTGAGAAGATAGTGCAAATCAAGGAGAGATTGAAAACAGCCCGTAGTCGCCAAAAGAGCTACGCCGATGTTCGAAGGAAACCATTAGAGTTTCAGGTCAGGGACATGGTTATGCTAAAGGTGTCACCTTGGAAAGGTGTAATACGTTTCGGCAAAAGGGGTAAACTGAACCCAAGATACGTAGGCCCGTTTAAGATCATCGAACGCATTGGACCGGTAGCTTATCGACTCGAGTTACCACAACAACTCGCCGGAGTACATAATACCTTTCACGTCTCAAACCTTAAGAAGTGTCTTGCAAAGGAAGACCTCACCATTCCTCTTGAAGAAATCCATGTCGACGAGAAACTACAATTCGTCGAAGAACCAATCGAAATCATGGACCGTGAAGTTAAACAGCTCAAACAGAGTAATATACCGATTGTTAAGGTTCGTTGGAATGCTAGAAGAGGTCCCGAGTTTACTTGGGAACGCGAGGATCAGATGAAACGAAAGTATCCACACTTGTTTCTCGATGACGCAGAATAGGTACAATTTTAAAATTTCGGGACGAAATTTATTTAACGGGGAGGTAATGTAACGACCCGCACTTTTTCGATCATACTATACTTATAAGATTAATATTTACATAAATTAAACCTTACCAACATGATAAGCAATCCAAATTGTCGAGACTTATATTTCCGAAAAGAGTTTTACACAACGTTTGACCGTCTAGTTTGACCGATGATATCACGAACTATACAATATATGATAATTATACGTTTGTGTATATATATGTATATATACATATTTAACATGATTAATGAATGTTTTAATATCTCATTTTGTATTAATAACAACAAGTTATATGTGTATTTTGAAACTACTAATTTAAGTTTTCAAAACGATAACAATACGTAACGTTATTTGACTTAAATACTTAAGACTATAATGTTTATACATATATTGTATAAGTAATGTATTTAATCACTTTTAAGAACTTAAATACATAAAATCATATAAGTGTATTCACAAAAGATAGCTATATTTGAATCCTCATTCCATTTTTCACAAAATTTCTATACGTATATTTAGAGTATTTGTACTCGTATCATACCTAGCTCCTATACGTATTTACTAATAGTAAATACACATCAAAATCACCACCTAACCAGCCATTATTCATGCCCTTAGAGCTAGGTAATTACTTTTGGATGATTACTTGACTAATTAACAAAAATACAAACTAAAATTTTGTCATGTTATCCTTAAAGATCACATTTTTAGGAGTATATATGTATCATCATTTTTGATTCATTTTTACTTCAATCTCTTAACTAAAAACACACACTCTTTCTTACTCTCTAAACTCCATAACAATTCAGCAAAGTTCCATAAAGATCTAGCTTCAAAAACCATACTAAAACACCATAAGAAAACCATACAAAAACACTTCAAGAAAACCCTCCAAGAACACCAACTTACTTCCAATCTTTCATCCACTTCTATCACCCTTTTGATTCTAGCTTCTTACTCCTCTTTTACAGCAAACTTATCCAAGGAACTTGAGGTAGTAACTATGTTCATAACCTTATTCGATTCATATATATATAGCTATCTTATTTTGTGGTACAAAAGTTTAACAACAAGAACATAGTTTGAATGTTTTCAAACTTGTTTGCAAACTAAATAGATCCTTCTAACTTAACTTTTAAAATACTTCAAGACCTGTAATATAACTTATGTATATACTAATTTAACAAGGTAAAACTTGGTTTTTCAAAGTATAAGTATTTTTAGAAAAATGGTCATTAAATGATTTTGTTGTAACAAAAATGTTTAACTTCATATGTTTCACTAATGTTTCACTTATGCCGTATGATTTTGAATACAAACCAAGGTATTTACAGTTCATAGTCTTAAAGAAGAACTCGATCCAAGAAGATGGCAATTTGAATCAACGAAAACGGATTTGTAACGAAGAAACTATGACCGAAACAAAATTGGTTATCCTAGATCATTTCAACTACGGGATCAATTGGAAAAAAATGATATAAATCACATATTTCTAAGATAACATGATATTTTATATATATGTACTTATAATTCAATTTTATATGGTTCAGGATCACCCGTAAACAATACGAGAAGATTAATCATAAGATCCCATGTTTGTACGCAACACGTCATTTGACAACACCGGTACTTTATGTACGCAACACGTCATTTGACAACACCGGTACCATGGGTCAAGATTAATCTCAACCAACACATATACGATGGGGTTTTATTGATTTCGTTGGGGGTTTTATTTATTTCATTGCGGGTATATTAAACATCTAAAAATGAACCATTAAAATTGAATTACTAACATCGGACTGCTAACTACGGACTAAGGAATTATTCAAAGTATTAAAAGTATAACAAGTATATATTTATAACGTTTGTTTAAAAATGAAAACATATTGATATATTATATATGGATAGGTTCGTGATATCAACCGGAAGACCGAGTCAAAATATATATATCATCAAGACAAGAGTGAGTATATAGTCCCACTTTTAAACTCTAAATATTTCGGGATGAGAATACATGTATTTTATGTTTTACATTATGGACACAAGTAACTGAAAAATATATTCTACGTTGAGTTGTACCACTGGAATACTTCCCTGTAGCTTGGTAACTAATATTTACAGCGGTAATGTAAACGCGAATCCTGTTGATAGATCTATCGGGCCTGACAACCTCAATCGGACTGGACGACCAGTATTCAACGGTTGCACAGTACTTCGTTTTGTGACTACACTTGGTACGGTGTAGTAAGATTTCATATTAAAGGGAATATGCGACGTGAAAATGTTAAGTATGGTTACCAAGTGCTCAACCACTTAGAATATTTTTATTGAAATGTTTATATACGAAATCTTGTGGTCTATATATATATATTGCTGCGCACTAAACCTATATCTCACCAACTTTATGTTGACGTTTTTAAACATGTTTATTCTCAGGTGATAATTAAAGCTTCCGCTGCATTATGTTGAATCTAAGCAGGATCATGCGTACTCATATTTGTGTCAAAAATAAAACTGCATATCCGAGGACGTGTATTGTAAAATATGCTAGAAATCGTGTTGTTATTATCATTTGTAAAGTTTGTAAGTCGAAGATTATCGTTAAACGATAATCATCTTTTTATTGTCTAAAGCTTGTAACAAAAATAATGGTTTGGTTTGTAATGTATAATATATGCAGTTTTCCTTTTTAAAAATGTCGCATATAGAGGTCAATACCTCGCAATGAAATCATACGTTATCTAACACGTTCTTATGGTTAAGGACGGGTTATGACACATTGGTCCTTTCGAAATCTTGAAGCGTGTTGGACCCGTTGCTTACCGTTTGGATCTTCCAACTCAATTGAGCTCAGTTCATCCTACCTTCCACGTATCAAGTTTGAAGAAGTGTCTTGCTGAACCGGAACTTGCCATACCACTGGAGGAACTTACGATTGATGACAAACTCTACTTCGTGGAAGAACCCATCAAAATTATGGACCGTGAGGTCAAAACTTTGAAATGCAACAAGATTTCGATCGTCCGAGTCCGATGGAATGCCAAACGAGGAGCTGAATTTACCTGGGAATGAGAGGATCAAATTATGCAGAAGTATCCTCACCTTTTCCCAACTCCTCCATCTACCACAGCTTAAAATTTCGGGACGAAATTTTCTTTAACATGTGGGTAATGTAACGACGCTGGCTTTTCCGACTTATATTTATTAATATTTATTATTAATACTTGTGCTTTAATAAATGTATTCTTATACATTTTACTTGCTACCGTATTTGACTATTCGTTGTCCCGACTCGTCTTTGTGACACGTGCTTTTCTCGAATAATATTTCGAATATTATTTACATACATAATTAATTATTTTTAATTATTTCTAATTAACTAGTGTAAGTAGTTAATTACTTGGGCTTTATTTACTTAATTGTTGCATACTTACTTGGGCTTATATTTTGGACATGGAAGCCCACCCTACAACACTTAATGGACTACTAGTAAGCCCACTTTTATGCTAATGATTCTTTAAGACTAAACATGGATTAATTAATCTAAGTGAGGAGATAAATGCTTCAAGCATGCATGACCTCTTTTCCATACATTTAACCTTATACTCTTCCAAGCATACACCACCTTCCAACACTTGAAAGTTGCATTTTGACTTCCCTTTTTAGCCCCGAAACCGTCGGCCTCCATGGGCATGGTAGGAGAGTTCAAATTTTTTTTTTTTTTGTTACTTATTTACTAGCCTTCACTTCATTTTACACATACCTTCTTTCACCACTCCTCTTTCTCTCATCTTTCTCTCTAAATTTGTAAGTAAAGAAACTTTATTTTCTTTCTTCTTTTTCCTTTAATATCACCAAGTATCATCATCATGTTACTTACTTGTTTGTTGTTGTTGTTAAAGATCAAACTCTCTAGTTTGTATTTTCATGAATCTTGTTACTTCCATTTTTTGTTTGATGAGAAGTCAAGAACAAGGATCTAAACTTGATAGTTTATGGTCCTACACTTGAAGTATTATCAAGATCCAAAGTTCATAAGCTTCAAAATCTTACTTGTGTTCATGTTTTGTAAACTTAAGGTTTATTTTCTTAAAGATCCAAGCTCTGGCTCGAATCTTCTTAAGTATAAACAAACATGAACTTGTAACTTGTAGATTTAATTTATTTCATTCTTTTGTATGTATTTAATTTCCTGATGTATTATTTTGTCAAGTATTACTAGTTAATCTTGATCTCATTTTTCTTGAAACAAAAGTTAAACTTTGTAAGTTCAAGAACATGGAAGTTTAACTTTCTAGTTATAACTTCATACAGTTGTGTTGGATCTAAGTTTCTATAGCTTATGGTTTTCTAATTTTGTCTAAAACAAGAGCTTATAAGCTTACATATATTTTACAAGATTAAAATCTAAGTTTCATAACTTATGATTTCATTAAAGTAAAGATCCAAGTTCTATAACTTAGGGTTTAACTTAAGAACACTAGATCTAGACTTTCTAGTCTAGGAACTTTAAGATCTGACTAAGATCTAAGTTCTACAACTTAAGATCTTGTTTATTTAGTTTACTTTCAAGTTTATAGCTTAATATTATTATTAGAACTCATGTATGTGTCGGATCTAAGATCTTGATGTAACTTTAGTTCATCAACCTATATACAACTCTTAAGTGAGTTGTGCTACATATTTTAGACTTACACTAGTGTCATGACGGTCAAAACTTGGTAAATATGATGCAAACACATCAACGAGTTGTACACTTGAAGCTATAAGCATCAAGGATGAGAACCGTGATGAGCATCAAGCACCAAGAACCCACCAGAACAATTTGCTTGCTGTTTTCTGGGTCTGATCATTAACCTGGGCTACTGGAAAAGCTTATTTCCAGTTAGTTCGGTTCGAGTAGATGATTTTCCATTTAGGCCTCGTCTTAATACGAGTTACGGTTTAGGATTTATGGCCTTTTGAAAGTCACTACACCCTTTTAACGTTGTGCTGAAATTTCTGACCTACTCTCACTTAAACTGTCGCCAAAGTCAAACGAAGATGATTTTGGTTCTGGAAATTGGTCAGAAACTAGGGGACTCATATACAGAACCATGGCCACTGGTCTCAGCTCATTTCAGTTTGTATAGAGGTCGTGGTGGCTGAACGAGTTCAGCCTTTGTTTTGAACTCTATTCTTGATTGAAACTTACTTTGCACTTTTTGATTAATGATGAATGATGATGATACTTAAGACCAAATTTACATACTTTTAAACCTTTGGGAATGATTTACCGACTTAGTAACTTTTGACTTAGGTTGAGGACCTTTCGGACCAACTACTTGCTTACTTATCTCGTACCGACTTTACTACTTTTCACTGTGAGTTATAGCATCCCTTTTTTACTTTAACTATTTTGGGAAGTGAGAATACATGCACTTTTTACGTTTTACATACTAGGAACGAGTACTTAAACTTTATATATGTGTGGGTTATACAACGGCATAAACTTTCCCCATAGCTCGGTAACGTTTAGTCATTGGTTTTTGAACCGGTGAATGCGAATCTTAGATATGGATCCATAGGGTTTGACATCCCCACTCGGGCTAGTAGCGCGAGCATTTAACGGGTGTTTAATACTTCGTAAACTTACGCACTCGCAAAGTGTACTTTTAGGGGGTGATATTACATTAAGTTAGTTCCAAGTGCCCACGGTTGAACATATACTTTTCATACTGTTTTGAAACACTGAAATCTCGTGGCCTACCTTACGTTACTGTTATACTTAAACTATAGCTCACCAACCTTTGTGTTGACATTTTTAAGCACGTTTTCTCAGGTGCTTAGAGGTTTGATTGCTTCCGCTGTTGTAGTATTGCTGTGTAGACACCCGCTGCTTCTGTTAGAGATGTCTCTGCATGAAACATTTATTTTGCTTTCAAACTATGTTACTTTTGAAACAATGAATTTGTATCGACCATTGGGTCACGTACTATTATTATTGCCTTCTATTCATAGGAGCACGCTATCGTATGTTAAACATTTGACGTCGATTATGACGTCACCTTTTCTTATGAATGCAAACTTATTTTAAAACAGCATATAGTGTTTGACCTTGTAATGATCATATTGTTGATGATCCGTACACGTTAATTTTGTATGGGCCATCACAGTACATATTGTTTTAAGGCCTATTATTTCACTCGCAATGTAATTATGTATAACGCATATAAATTTGAATCTAGTGTCACTTCATTAAACACGATTTTTTAAATCATTAATGTGCGCCGCCAGATGGGGTACCATTTGGCAGCTCATACCCTTTGGTTTCAGATTTGGCTGAAACCCTCGTGATCACCCTAAAATAACTCTAACATCAAGACTCTTGGATAGTGTCTTGACATTCGAGGTCGTCAAGATGCTGAAAAAAGACATTTTGCTCATTTTTAATGTTCTCTTTGAACGTTTTCAATTTATATCTTATTATTAGTTTTGTGTATGCTTGACTTAGCATGGTATATATCGTTTTAAGGCCTGTTATTTCACTCGTAATGTAATTATGTATAACATGTATAAACTTGAATCTAATGTCACTTCATTAAACACGTTTTTTTAAATCATTAGTACGCGCCACCAGATGGAGTACCATTTGGCGCCGCCTAACCTTCTCTTTCAGATTGTGCTGAAATTCTCAAGATCACCCTAAAATGGTGGAACGAGCAAGACTCTCTGAACGTTCTAGCCATTCGAGGTCATCCAATTCGGAAAAAGAGATCTTTCCTCGCAAAATCGCACCACGCACCAAACACCACTGACGGTTCATGGTGCTTGGTGTTTTGTGTCTTTGGCCAAAATGTTCGATCTATTGTATCTTTTGACTCGTAGATCCGGTTTGGTCACCAATTTTTTCAAATCGTGTATTTTTTTCGGGATCTATCCATTGGTAAACTGCCGTAGGCGGTTTGTCCCAAATATTTTTCGAAACGAGTCCTTGAAAGACTTCAATTTTGCATTTTTTTATTTTGACCGTTTTGAATTTCATTCATATTATTCCTTTTGTGTATGCATGACTTACCATGGTACATATTGTTTTAAGGCCTATTATTTCACTTGCAATGTAATTATGTATAACGTATATAAATTTGAATCTAATGTCACTTCATTAAACACACTTTTTTAAATCATTAATATGCGCCGCGAGATGGAGTACCATTTGGCCGCTCATAACCTTCGTTTTCAGATTTGGCTGAAATTCTCGAGATCACCCTAAAATGACTCTAACATCAAGACTCCTGGATAGTGTCTTGACATTCGAGGTCGTCAGGATGCCGAAAAAAGACATTTTACTCATTTTTAATGTTCTCTTTGAACGTTTTCAATTTATATCGTATTATTAGTTTTGTGTATGCATGACTTAGCTTGGTATATATCGTTTTAAGGCCTGTTATTTTACTCACAATGTAATTATATATAACGGGTATAAAATTAAATCTAATGTCACTTCATTAAACACATTTTTTTAAATCATTAGTATATGCCGCAGATGGAGTACCATTTGGCGGCGCATAACCTTCTGTTTCAGATTATGCTGAAATTCTCAAGATCACCCTAAAACGGCCGAACGAGCAAGACTCTCCAAACGCGCTAGCCATTCGAGGTCATCTAGTTCCGAAAAATACATCTTTCCTCGCAAAATCGTACCACGCATGAAACACCACTGACGGTTCTTGGTACTTTGTGTTTTGTGTCTTTGGCCAAAATGTTCGATATATCGTATCTTTTGACTCGTAGCTCCGGTTTAGTCACCATTTTTTTTAAATCGTGTATTTTTTCGGGATCTATCCATTGGTAAACTGCCGTAGGCGGTTTGTCCCAAATATTTTTCGAAACGAGTCCTCGAAAGCCTTCAATTTTGCATTTTTCGATTTTGACCGTTTTGAATTTCATTCATATTATTCCTTTTGTGTATGCATGACTTAGCATGGTACATATTTTTTAAGGCCTATTACTTAACTCGCACTCTAATTATGTATAACGCATATAAATTTGAATGTAATGTCACTTCATTAAACACGCTTTTTTAAATCATTAATATGCGCCGCCAGATGGGGTACCATTTGGCGGCTCATAACCTTCGGTTTTAGATTTGGCTAAAATTCTCGAGATCACCCTTAAATGACTCTAACATCAAGACTCCTGGATAGTGTCTTGAGGTCGTCAGGATGCCGAAAAAAGACATTTTACTCATTTTTAATGTTCTCTTTGAACGTTTTCAATTTATATCTTATTATTAGTTTTATGTATGCATGACTTAGCACGGTATATATCGTTTTAAGACCTGTTATTTCACTCGCAATGTAATTATGTATAACGGGTATAAATTTGAATCTAATGTCACTTCATTAAAAACGTTTTTTTAAATCATTAGTATGCGCCGCCAGATGGAGTACCATTTGGCGGCGTATAACCTTCTGTTTTAGATTGTACTGAAATTCTCAAGATCACCCTAAAATGACCGAATGAGCAAGACACTCTGAACGTGCTAGCCATTCGAAGACATCTAGTTCCGAAAAATACATCTTTCCTCACAAAATCGTACCACGCACCAAACATCACCGACGGTTCGTGGTGCTTGGTTTTTTGTGTCTTTGGTCAAAATGTTCGATCTATCGTATCTTTTGACTCGTAGCTCCGATTTAGTCAGCGTTTTTTTTCAAATCGTGTTTTTTTCGCGATCTATTCGTTGGCAAACTGCCATAGGTGGCTTGTCCAAAATATTTTTCGAAACGAGTCCTCAAAAGCCATCAATTTTGCCTTTTTACGATTAGACCGTTTTGTATTTCATTCATATTATTCCTGTTGTGTATGCATGACTTAACATAATACATATTATTTTAAGGCCTATTATTTCACTCGCAATGTAATTATGTATAATGTATATAAATTTGAATCTAATGCCACTTCATTAAACACGCTTTTTTAAATCATTAATATGCGCTGCCAGATGGAGTACCATTTGGCGGCTCATAACCTTTGTTTCAGATTTGGCTGAAATTCTTGAGATCACCCTAAAATGACTCTAACATCAAGACTCGTGGATAGTTTCTTGACATTCGAGGTCGTCAGGATGCCAAAAAAGACATATTACTCATTTTTAATGTTCTCTTTGAACGTTTTCAATTTATATCTTATTATTAGTTTTGTGTATGCATGACTTAGCATGGTATATATCGTTTTAAGGCCTGTTATTTTACTCGCAATGTAATTATATATAACGGGTATAAAATTGAATCTAATGTCACTTCATTAAACACGTTTTTTTAAATCAATAGTATATGCCGCAGATGGAGTAACATTTGGCGGCTCATAACCTTCTGTTTCAGATTATGCTGAAATTCTCAAGATCACCCTAAAACGGCCGAACGAGCAAGACTCTCCAAACGCGCTAGCTATTCGAGGTCATCTAGTTCCGAAAAATACATCTTTCCTCGCAAAATCGTACCATGCACCAAACGCCACTGACGGTTCTTGGTGCTTTGTGTTTTGTGTCTTTGGCCAAAATGTTCGATCTATCGTATCTTTTGACTCGTAGCTCCGGTTTAGTCACCGTTTTTTTCAAATCGTGTATTTTTTCGGGATCTATCCATTGGCAAACTGCCGTAGGCAGTTTGTCCCAAATATTTTTCGAAACAAGTCCTCGAAAGCCATCAATTTTGCCTTTTTTTTGATTTTGTCCGTTTTGAATTTCATTCATATTATTCCTCTTGTGTATGCATGACTTAGCATGGTACATATTGTTTTAAGGCCTATTATTTTACTCTCAATGTAATGCATATAAATTTGAATCTAATGTCACTTCATTAAACACGCTTTTTTAAATCATTAATATGCGCCGCTAGATGGAGTACCATTTGGCGGCTCATAACCTTCGGTTTCAGATTTGGCTGAAATTCTCAAGATCACCCTAAAATGACTCTAACATGAAGACTCCTGGATAATGTCTTGACATTCGAGGTCATCAGGAAGCTGAAAAAAGACATTTTACTCATTTTTAATGTTCTCTTTAAACGTATTCAATTTATATCTTATTATTAGTTTTGTTTATGCAAGACTTAGCATGGTATATATCGTTTTAAGGCCAGCTATTTCACTCGCCATGTAATTATGTATAACGGGTATAAATTTTAATCTATTTTAACTTAATTAAACACGTTTTTTAAAAATCATTAATATGCGTTCCATTTGGCGGCGCATAACCTTCTATTTCAGATTGTGCTGAAATTCTCAAGATCACCCTAAAACGGTCGAACGAGCAAGACACTCTGAACGTGCTAGCCATTCGAGGTCATCCAATTCCGAAAAAGAGATCTTTCCTCAGAAAATCGCACCACACACCAAACACCTGTCTTTGGCCAAAATGTTCGATCTATCGTATCTTTTGACTCGTAGCTCCAGTATAGTCACCGTTTTTTTCAAATCGTGTATTTTTTCGGGATCTATCCGTTGGAAAACCGCCGTAGGAGGTTTGTCCCAAATATTTTTAGAAACGAGTCCTCGAAAGCCTTCAATTTTGCCTTTTTCGATTTTGACCGTTTTGAATTTCATTCATATTATTCCTTTTCTGTATGCATGACTTAGCATGGTACATATTGTTTTAAGGCCTATTATTTCACTCAAAATTTAATTATGTGTAACGCATATAAATTTGAATCTAATGTCACTTCATTAAACACGATTTTTTAAATCATTAATATGTGCCACCAGATAGAGTACCATTTGGCGTCGCATAACCTTCGGTTTCAGATTGTGCTGAAATTCTCGAGATCACCGTAAAATGACTCTAACATCAAGACTCCTAGATAATGTCGTTAGGATGCCGAAAAAAGACATTTTACTCAATTTTTAATGTTCTCTTTAAACGTTATCAATTTATATCTTATTATTAGTTTTGTGTATGCATGACTTAGCATGGTATATATCATTTTAAGGCCTGTTATTTCACTCGCAATGTAATTATGTATAACGGGTATAAATTTGAATCTAACGTCACTTCTTTAAATAGATTTTTTAAATCATTAGTATGCGCCGCCAGATGGAGTACCATTTGGCAGCGCATAACCTTCTGTTTCAGATTGTGCTGAAATTCTCAAGATCACACTAAAACATCCGAACGAGCAAGACTCTCTGAACGTTCTAGCCATTCGAGGTCATCTAATTCCAAAAAAGATATCTTTCCTCACAAAATCGCACCACGCACCAAACATCACCGACGGTTCGTGGTGCTTGGTGTTTTGTGTCTTTGGCCAAATGTTCGATCTATCGTATCTTTTGACTCGTGGCTCCGATTTAGTCACTTTTTTTTCAAGTTGTGTATTTTTTCGGGATCTCTCAGTTAGCAAACTGAAATATGCGGTTTGTCCCAAATATTCTTCGAAACGAGTCCTCGAAAGCCTTCAATTTTGCCTTTTTTTGATTTTGACAGTTTTGAATTTCATTCAAATTATTCCTTTTTGTATGCACGACTTAGCATGGTACATATTATTTTAAGGCCTATTATTTCCCTTGCAATGTAATTATGTATAACACATATAAATTTGAATCTAATGTCACTTCATTAAACACGCTTTTTTAAATCATTAATATGCGCCGCCAGATGGAGTATCATTTGGCGACTCATAACCTTTGGTTTCAGATTTGGCTGAAATTCTCGAGATCACCCTAAAATGACTATAACATCAAGACTCCTAGATAGTGTCTTGATATTCGAGGTCGTCAGGATGCCGAAAAAAGACATTTTACTCATTTTTAATGTTCTCTTTGAACGTTTTCAATTTATATCTTATTATTAGTTTTGTGTATGCATGACTTAGCATGGTATATATCATTTTAAAGCCTGTTATTTTACTCGCAATATAATTATGTATAACGGGTATAAATTTGAATCTAATGTCACTTCATTAAACACGTTTTTTTAAATCATTAGTATGTGCCACTAGATGGAGTACCATTTGGCGGCGCACAACCTTCTATTTCAGATTGTGTTGAAATTCTCAAGATCACCCTAAAACGGCCGAACGAGCAAGACTCTCTGAACACGCTAGTCATTCAAGGTCATCTAGTTCTGAAAAAGACATCTTTCCTCGCAAAATCGCACCACGCACCAAACACCACTGAAGGTTCGTGGTGCTTGGTGTTTTGTGTATTTAGCCAAAATGTTCGATCTATCATATCTTTTGACTCGTAGCTCTGGTTTAGTCACCATTTTTTTCAAATCATTTATTTTTCGGGATCTATCCCTTGGCAAACTGTTGTAGGCAGTTTGTCCCAAATACTTTTCGAAACGAGTCCTCGAAAGCCTTCAATTTTGCCTTTTTTTGATTTTTACCATTTTGAATTTCTTTCATATTATTCTTTTTGTGTATACATGACTTAGCATGGTACATATTATTTTAAGGCCTATTATTTCACTCGCAATGTAATTATGTATAACGCATATAAATTTGAATCTAATGTAACTTCATTAAACACGCTTTTTTAAATCATTAATATGTGCTGCCAGATGGAGTACCATTTGGCGGCTCATAAACTTTGGTTTTAGATTTGGCTGAAATTCTCGAGATCACCCTAAAACGACTCTAACATCAAGACTCCTGGATAATGTCTTGACATTCGAGGTCGTCAGGATGACGAAAAAAGATATTTTACTCATTTTTAATGTTCTCTTTGAACATTTTCAATTTATATCTTATTATTAGTTTTGTGTATGCATGACTTAGCATGGTATATATCGTTTTAAGGCCTGTTGTTTCACTCGCAATGTAATTATGTATAACGTGTATAAATTTGAATCTAATGTCACTTCATTAAACAAATTTTTTTAAATCATTAGTATGCGACACCAGATGGAGTACCATTTGGTGGTGCATAACCTTCAGTTTCAGATTGTGCCAAAATTCTCAAGATCACCCTAAAACGGCCGAACGAGCAAGACTCTCTGAATTTGGTTGCCATTGGAGGTCGTCTAATTTCCGAAAAAGACAGCTTTCCTCACAAAATCGCTCCACGTACCAAACACCACCGACGGTTCGTGGTGCTTGGTGTTTTGTGTCTTTGGCCAAAATGTTCGATCTATCGTATCTTTTGACTCGTAGCTCCAATTTAGTCACCGTGTTTTTCAAAAATAGTGTATTTTTTTGGAATCTATCCGTTGGAAAACTTTCGTAGGCGGTTTGTCCTAAATATTTTTCGAAACGAGTCCCCGAAAGCCTTCTATTTTACCTTTTTCGATTTTCACCGTTTTGAATTTCATTCATATTATTCCTTTTGTGTATGCATAACATAGCATGGTACATATTGTTTTAAGGCTTATTATTTCACTCGTAATGTAATTATGTATAACGCATATAAATTTGAATCTAATGTCACTTCATTGAACACACTTTTTTAAATCATTAATATGCGCCGCCAGATGGAGTACTATTTCGGGGCGCATAACCTTCAATTTCAGATTGTGCTGAAATCTCGAGATCACCCTAAAATGACCGTAACAACAAGACTCCTGGATAGTGCCTTGACATTCGGGGTCATCAGGATGCCAAAAAAGACATTTTACTCATTTTTAATGTTATCTTTGAACATTTTCAATTTATATCTTATTATTAGTTTTGTGTATGCATGACTTAGCATGGTATATATAGTTTTAAGGCCTGTTATTTCACTCGCAATGTAATTATGTATAACATGTATAAATTTGAATCTAATGTCACTTCATTAAACACGTTTTTTTAAATCATTAGTATGCGCCGCCAGATGGATTTCCATTTGGCGCGGCATAACCTTCGGTTTCAGATTGTGCTGAAATTCTCAAGATCACCCTAAAACGGCCGAACGAGCAAGACTATCAGAACTTGTTAGCCATTCGAGGTCAACTAGTTCTGAAAAAGTCATCTTTCCTCGCAAAATCGCACCACGCACCAAACATCATCGACGGTTTGTGGTGCCTGGTGTTTTGTGTCTTTGGCCAAAATGTTCGATCTATCGTATCTTTTGACTAGTAGCTCCAATTTAGTCACCGTTGTTTTTCAAATCGTGTATTTTTTAGGGATCTATCCGTTGGCAAACTGCTGTAGGCGGTTTGTCCCAAATATTTTTCGAAACGAGTCCTCGAAAGCCTTTAATTTTGCCTTTTTTCGATTTTGACCGTTTTGAATTTCATTCATATTATTCATTTTGTGTATGCATTACTTAGCATGGTACATATTGTTTTAAGGCCTATTATTTCACTCGCAAATATAATTATGTATAACGCATATAAATTTGAATCTAATATCACTTCATTAAACACGCTTTTTTAAATTATTAATATGCGCCGCCAGATGGAGTACCATTTGGCGGCTCATAACCTTCGGTTTTAGATTTGGCTGAAATTCTCGAGATCACCCTAAAATGACTCTAACATCAAGACTCCTAGATAGTGTCTTGATATTCGAGGTCGTCAGGATGCCGAAAAAGGACATTTTACTCTTTTTTAATGTTCTCTTGGGACGTTTTCAATTTATATCTTATTATTAGTTTTGTGTATGCATGACTTAGCATGGTATATATCATTTTAAGGCCTCTTATTTCACTCATAATGTAATTATGTATAACGGGTATAAATTTGAATCTAATGTCACTTCATTAAACACGTTTTTTTAATCATTAGTATGCGCCGCCAGATGGAGTACCATTTGGCGGCGCATAACCTTCGGTTTCAGATTGTGCTGAAATTCTCAAGATCACCCTTACACGGCCGAATGAGCAAGACTCTCTGAACGTGCTTGCTATTAGAGGTCGTCTAGATTCCGAAAAAGACATCTTTCCTCGCAAAATCGCTACACCGTCGGTGGTGCTTGGTGTTTTGTGTCTTTGGCCAAAATGTTCGATCTATCGTCTCTTTTGACTCGTAGCTCTGATTTAGTCACCGTTTTTTTCAAATCGTGTATTTTTTTGGAATCTATCCGTTGGCAAACTTCCGTAGGCGGTTTGTCCCAAATATTTTTCGAAACGAGTCCTCGAAAGACTTCTATTTTGCCTTTTTCAATTTTTACCGTTTTGAATTTCATTCATATTATTCTTTTTGTGTATGCATAACTTAGAATGGTACATATTGTTTTAAGGATTATTATTTCACTCGCAATGTAATTATGTATAACGCATATAAATTTGAATCTAATGTCACTTCATTAAACACGCTTTTTTAAATCATTAATATGCGCCGCCTGATGGAGTACCATTTCGCGGCGCATAACCTTTGATTTCAGATTGTGCTGAAATTCTCGAGATCACCTTAAAACGTCCCTAACAACAAGACTCCTGGATAGTGTCTTGACATTCAGGGTCGTCAGGATGCGAAAAAAGACATTTTACTCATTTTTAATGTTCTCTTTGAACGTTTTCAATTTATATCTTATTATTAGTTTTGTTTATGCATGACTTAGCATGGTATATATCATTTTAAGGCCTGTTATTTCACTCGTAATGTAATTATGTTGGGAAGTTTTTGACATGTTCGAAGGTCAAGGCTGAGAATCAGAAACCATCAGGATTATTGCAGCAACCTGAGATTCCCGAATGGAAATGGGATAGAATTACGATGGATTTCATTACGAAATTACCAAAGACTGCGATGGGTTATGACACTATTTGGGTAATAGTGGATCGACTTACGAAATCTGCACATTTCTTACCCATGAAAGAAACCGACAGGATGGAAAAGTTAGCAGATTTGTATATCAAGGAGATTGTCTCTAGACATGGAGTTCTAATTTCCATTATCTCTAACCGAGGTACTCGTTTGGATATGAGTACGACTTATCATCCCCAAACCGATGGGCAGTGTGAGAGAACTATTCTGACATTTGAAGACATGCTCCTAGCATGAGTGATTGATTTTGGAAGTGGCTGGGATCAATATTTAGATTTAGTTGAGTTTTCGTATAACAATAGTTATCACTCGAGTATAATGGCTACTCCATTTGAAGCTTTGTAAGGAAGAAAATGTTGATCACCATTGTGTTGGAGTGAGATTGGTGATTCACAATTAACAGGACCAGAGATTATCCAAGAAACAACTGAGAATATCTTTCAGATTCAAGAAAGATTAAAGACGGCAAGGAGTAGGCAGAAGAGTTATGCCGATGGTCGAAGGAAATTTTTAGAATTTCAAGTGGGTGACAGAGTTATTTTAAAAATTTCTCCATGGAAAGGAGTAATAAGGATTGGGAAGCAAGAAAAGCTGAGCCCGAGATATGTAGGACCTTTTGAGGTTATTGAAAGGATTGGTACAGTTGCATATAGATTGAAACTACCACAGGAGCTTAGTGGTATTCTTAATGCTTTCCATGTTTTGAACTTGAAGAAGTGTTTGTCGGATGAGAATTTAGTAATTCCTTTGGAAGAACTAAGTATAGAGGACAAGTTGCATTTTGTTGAAGAACCAGTAGAGGTATTGGATCGTGAGGTGAAGAAGCTGAAGCATAGTAGAATCCCAATTATTAAAGTTCGTTGGCATGCCCGTAGAGGTCCAGAGTTCACATGGGAACGTGAGGACCATATAAGGAAGAAATATCCTCATTTGTTCGATAATCGAAGTACCTCCTAAATTTCTAGGACGAAATTTTTCTTAACGGGTAGGTAATGTCACAACACAAGCTTTTCAACTTAATTTGTCTAGTTTGACTTCTTTAAGTTACAATTTTTGACATGATGAGTAAATTTATTAATCTATGTCTTGGTTTATTTTAGGGTTTGTATAGCCCTAAGGGTGCATTTTAGGTTTTACTTGATAGAGTATTACTTCACACATTTTGCATAAAGACATAAACCCTAACTTATCATCGTAAACCCTAGAATTGTAAATTTTATATATATATATATATATATATATATATATATATATATATATATATATATATATATATATATATATATATATATATATATATATATATATATTAACCTGATAACTAAACTTATTAACTAAGTATTTAGATTAAAGACTTGAAACATTTTCATTTGAACATTTGTTCATAAGATAGAAACATTTCTACACTTCATTATTTTCACAACTAGTCTTGATTTCTTTGTACTTAGCCATTTCTTTCACTTAATCAACCTTAACCTATCTTGATTAGAACCTAACCTTAGCTTACTTCCTAAACCCTAAACATACAAGTAAACATCTTAGGATGGTACATTCCGTTTTGAATTTCATTCATATTATTCTTCTTGTGTATGCATGACTTAGAATGGTACATATTGTTTTAATGCCTATTATTTTACTCTCAATGTAATGCATATAAATTTGAATCTAATGTCACTTCATTAAAAACGCTTTTTTAAATCATTAATATGCGCCGCCAGATAGAGTACCATTTGGCGGCTCATAACCTTCGGTTTCAGATTTGGCTGAAATTCTCGAGATCACCCTAAAACGACTCTAACATCAAGACTCCTGGATAATGTCTTGACATTCGAGGTCGTCAGGAAGCCGAAAAAAGACATTTTACTCATTTTTAATGTTCTTTTTAAACGTATTCAATTTATATCTTATTATTAGTTTTGTGTATGCAAGACTTAGCATGGTATATATCGTTTTAAGGCCAGTTATTTCACTCGCAATGTAATTATGTATAACGCGTATAAATTTGAATCTAATTTAACTTCATTAAACACGTTTTTTAAAAATCATTAATATGCGTTCAATTTGGCGGCGCATGAAAGGACCCGTTCATATACATTATAAACGATTCACAATAGTTGATTACATCGCGAGGTATTTGACCTCTATATGATACGTTTTACAAACATTGCATTCGTTTTTAAAAGACAAACTTTCTTTACATCAAAAATTGACGGCATGCATACCATTTCATATTACATCCAACTATAATTGACTTAATATTAATCTTGATGAACTCAACGACTCGAATGCAACGTCTTTCAAAGTATGTCTTGAATGACTCCAAGTAATATCCTTAAAATGAGCTAATGCACAGCGAAAGATTTCTTTAATACCTGAGAATAAACATGCTTTAAAGTGTCAACCAAAAGGTTAGTGAGTTCATTAGTTTATCATAATCCATCATTTCCGTAATAGTAATAGACCACAAGATTTCAGTTTCTATAAATATCCGTACACTCGCAAGTGTATAAAAGTATTCTATAAGTTGTAGGCACCCGGTAACAAGCCTTAACATTCATGTTTTACCATCTGAAGTACACCAGATCAGGTGTGTTTAAAATAACCTCGAAGTACTAAAGCATCCCATAGTCAGGATGGGGTTTGTCAGGCCCAATAGATCTATCTTTAGGATTCGCGCCTACCGTACATAGACAAGTAGTTTAATGATACCAAGCTAAGGGTATATTTCTGGTTTAAACTCACGTAGAATTGGTTTTAGTACTTGTGCCTATTTCGTAAAACATTTATAAAAACAGCGCATGTATTCTCAGTCCCAAAAATATATATAAAAGGGAGCAAATGAAACTCACAATACTGTATTTCGTAGCAATTATGTATATGACGGCACTGAACAAGTGCAGGGTTTGTCTCGGATTCACGAACCTATATTAAGTATATATATTTAAATGTTGGTCAATATCTGTCTAACAATTTAGGTCAAGTCGTAGTGTATCACAATCCTAATGCTCGAGACCGACATGCAAAAGTCAACTTGACCCAAAATGACTTTCAAAATCTATACATGTTTATTATATAACTTATATATAGTAGTTTTATATATTTAAATATATTTATCAGATCTTATTATACTAAATAATACAAGTCATTTATTAATAAATAAAAATTTATATTAAAATTCATATATGATAAAAATATACTTTTATATATCTCAAGTAATAAAATTTATAAAATTCACTTAATATCATAAAAATATAGTGGTATGTATTATTAATGTAATTACATTACGTGTGGTAAAAATATCTTTGTACGCATATTTATTTGATAAAATAATATTGATAATAATAATAATGATAAAAATAATAAAATGATAGTTTCAATAAAAATATTAATTTTTAGTAATAAAGATAATTTTAGTAATAACATCAACTGATAACAGTTATAATAATCGTTTTAATAATAATATTAAAATTAATGATAATTCAGTTGACCATATCTTTTAATCCGTTCATCGAAACCACACGATTTCTAAATGAAAAGTTATTAATTTTTTCTTCAGCTTTTCAACGACATGCATATCATATAACTTATCTCAGTAGCATATGTATCAAATTCGTGATTTATCATAAACTATTTAACGACGAAACTAAGCATACAAACATGCATAATCATATATACTCGAGCACTAGTTAGGGATACACTATTAATATATAAAAGATAAGATATGAATGCTCACGTATCAATATTGTGATTCAATATTGCAGGAAAGCACGTAGACGCAACGAAAATGATAAACGTTAGGTTGACCTCACGAGCAATACCCTCGATCAATACCCATAACCTTCATAGCTATAACCCATAATTTCCTTAGCTATATCCCATTTGAAAACTTATTTTGAAATCGTCTGAATATAACTCCGTCGTAGTATTTTATGTATACTAATAATATCTTGAAATAGTACTAAGTAAATATATATATATATATATATATATATATATATATATGTAATTCGAATGAGAGAGTTTAGAGAAATGTATTTTCAAGTTTCTATGAAATAATGAAACCTATTGAATTCTATTTATAATAGATTTTTGAATTATTAAAGTGAATTATTAAAGTATGAATTATTAAAGTGAATTATTAAAGTGAATTATTAAAGTATGAATTATTAAAGTGAATTATTAAAGTATGAATTATTAAAGTGAATTATTAAAGTATGAATTATTAAAGTGAATTATTAAAGTATGAATTATTAAAGTGAATTATTAAAGTATGAATTATTAAAGTTAAAGTAAAGTAAAAGTAAAGTAAAGGTAAAGTTAAAGTATAGTAAAAGTATAAAACTATGTACGTATAATACGCGTATAAAAATATATAATATTAATTTAAATCGTTATATATATTTAATAAAATAAAATATAAATATCGTTATCTTTATCTTACTGGTTAAGTAATGAGTTGTCAAAAAGAATAGATTTCTTAAATCACAGTGGACCTCATAACATAGGCCCGTAATCATATCATAATGTATCTGATAATTCAATCATTTGATATTATCTCTTAATTCTGTCGATAAATATATCGAAACAAATATGTTCATGTAAAGTATCATATATCTAATACTTTGTTAATGTTTTCAGTTAATATTATATATTATATATACATATCTATATACACATAATTGTTCGTAAATCATCGAACACGGTCAAAGGGTAATTGATTACATGAATGTAGTTCCAAACTTTTTAAGATTCAACATTACAAATTCTGCTTATCGTGTCAGAAACATATAAAGGTTAAGTTTAAATTTGGTCGGAAATTTCCGGGTTGTCACAGTACCTACCCGTTAAAGAAATTTCGTCCCGAAATTTGATCGAGGTCCTCATGGCTAACTATAAAAATGTTTTCATGATGAATATGAGTTGATAAATAGAGTTTTATCATCATTGAGTAATATAGATAAAACAATTTGATTACGCGAAGAGTATAAGTGAAGCTATCGCAAGAGAGTGAAATGAGTAAACGTATATTTATTTTAACTGATGATGTAGTTATGATTGATTTCCAGAATTCATTGGATTTAAAGAAAATCTTTGCAATAAGATTTGGTTCTTCGGCGATTAAAAAATCATGACCTTCTTTGATTAAATGCGATAATCTGTCTCGATTTCTCTGTCTGATATTTTACTATAATTCCTCCCCCTTCGTTTCTTTATTTCCACATCTCACACCTTCTAGTCTTTCTCCCCAATTCATACTTTAAAGCATTCGTTAATATGCTTCATCCAGTATTGATTCTTGATATACTCTTAACTTTCATATATGTCATTCTTCTTTTTCATCTACCACCGGAGGAAGTTATTTTCTTCTACCATTACCTTGGGGTTATTGTGTTTTTCATTCTCCCATGTCTTTATATTGCTATATCATTGATATACACGGTTTGTAATTTCAGGGTTGTTATCGGGCTTTATATTCTCCATTATATTTCGGAGCTTCATGCTTTCGTTTTCTCTTTCCGACCTTAAGTCAAGCGGATAATGGTCCAGAATTCGTAGATATGAATTTTTGGATGAACATAGTTAATGTTCCAAGAAGAAAATCGTAATGGCACGATCTTAATTTGGCAACTTACCAGAATATCTGAAAATATAGAGCTATCAAGATGATATGTTCTTAATATGTTTGGAAATTGGGTAGAATGTAAGAGTCGTGTAAATAGTACATGATGACAGTATGTTCTGTGAATCATCACGTTCCATTAGAAACTCAGCATGACTTACTATAATATAATCACGTTGATCAAGTGTCATTATATTATACTAACTCATGCTTCAGTTCCCAACACTACTTCAAAAACATTCCTATTTTAAATTCAAATTTTTTTTTTTAGAATTTAGAAACTAACACAGTTTCTTTTTATGTTGTAACGTAGATATTGCGAAGAGATAAAAGATTTCAGATAAGAATAGTTGTGAAAATATCTTCAGGAATATCGAAGATATTTATAATAAAAGATACGATAATATCTTAGAATTCTTAACATAGATGGATGATGAAGAAGATTTGTCTGTGAAGGTTTAGAATAAGAAGTAAGTTGTTTGCTAACGATTTCAGTAGACACTGAATCATTTGGATCCTTTGAAGGCAGGTTTAGTCTTTGTGATTTGTCCACAGCCTCCTTCATGGTCTGCTCAATCCATTTTCCAGTTTCAACCTTCTCTTTTTCTCAGCTTTACCACCATACTATTCTTTATCATCAAACTTTTGACTGTTAAAGTCGTTTACAGTTTTTGCTGCTTCATCAGCATTTTTCCAATTTCGGAGAACTAGTTCATGGGTTGGGATGTTTTTCAGAAAATTCACATTCGAAGTATGTAAGTCTAGGAGATAGACGTTATATGTATAACTTTTGACGTAAAATTGTGGTGAAATTCAAAATACTGATTGCTAATTCCCAGTAGTTGGTGTGACAATTATTGTTACAGGATGTAGGTGAGTACACGATGGGGTTTTAATGAATAAGTATAGTGGCTTTTCGGAGAGGCTTAAGTCGAAGGTTAATGAAGTTGTTGATAAGTTTACTGCTAATGTGGCGAGATATGAAAGGTTCCCCGGTAACAATGATGAAGGGGTAATTGTTATAATAAGGTTTATTCGTATAAACAAATGAAGGTGATTTGCTGGAGCTGTGACAAAACTGTCTATTTTGGAAAGAGATTGAAAAATTATATTTGGTAATAAATATCAAAGGATCTGACATGGATACGTGTTAAACTATAACTTTGGTTTCGAGAGCTTTTCAGATGCATGACAGTGGATAATATGTGGTTGGATCATCATCTCGCATGTCTTTAGGAATTTCGAAGTGTTTGAACACATATTGTAATTGTTAATATACATATGATGTTCTAAGATTTTGAATGATACAAATATTTTTGTGAGTTCCATGAATAGAAATGAGGTTCTAGGACAGTTTTGAAGTCAAAGTATAGTTTTGAAAGATGTAAGAATTTAAGAGTGACGATTTCGGTTATATATTGAATCGAATTCTGAGATTTCAAAATCAGAATATGTAATTAGATTTTGAATGAGTATGGTTGTTTTGATTTTTATAAAAGAATGTATATTGTTGTGAAAGTAGGGAGTATAATGGATGATTTGCTGAATCAGATTCAAAGAATGTAACATATTAATTGTGAATTTATATATCTCTCGGGTATTACCTACCCGTTAAAAAAAATTCACAATTAATATTTTGTACAAAAGAATTTTATTACAGTCTTTATGGAAATATATATGTGTATATTTCTTCAGATGTAATATTGATTTAATGAGTTAATATTAAATTAAACTCATTTGATTTATGGTTAAGGTGAGGATAGATAATTTCTAAACTTTAGAAATTACATAATCGCCGTAGAATGTTTCCCCAATGAAGTTATGAATCAATACTTCATCGTTGTAGTATTCCTTGGTATCTACATGGCGTATGACGTCGATGCTCGTGGGACAGATTGTGAAGTTGAGGTTTGCGATGCGGTTGTTGTTGGTGGTGGTAATGGTACTGTTGATGTTGCTGTTGATGGTGGTACTGGTTATGCTGCTGGTGCTGCTGCTGGTGTTTGTAACCTTTGCACCATATTCTCCAAAGCCACTACCCGAGCGCGAAGCTCGTTGACTTCTTCTATTACACCGGGGTGATTGTCAGTTCGGACGAGCGGATAAATAAGATCTAGAATTTGGTGTAGTATATAATTAAGACGAGATACTCTGGAAATGAGAGAGAAAATGGTGTTTCGGACAGGTTCGCCGGTAAGTGCTTCAGGTTCATTGCCAAGAGGGCAATGTGGTGGATGAAAGGGATCGCCTTCTTCTTGTCTCCAATGGTTAAGTAAATTACGAACCCATCCCCAATTCATCCAGAATAGATGATGGCTAATTGGTTGATTCATTCCGGTCACGCTGCTTTCGGAGCTCATGTGGAAATCCATATCGGCATAGCTGTCAGAATCCGAGGAACTCGAACTGGTTGAGGGATCCATCTTGTATGATCAGGGAAAGAATTTTTTGGTATGAAATAGATTGTAGAATTTAGATTTGGTATTCTTCAATACATAATTTACATATGTATATATAATACCAAAATCCCATAAATTACGGAGGAATCTTTGAAAGATGTCAGTCAAAGTTCACAGTAACAGATATGCTAAGATAAGAATTCGTCTATACACTATTATGCAATAAATGTAGGAAAACGCGTCTAGACTTAAGAATGATAAGCAGGTAATTTCCTAAGGATGGTAAGTAGATGATTTCCGACTAAAAATGATAAGCAAAAATTTTGACATGCAGACACGGTCAAAGTCCAGACTCACTAATGCATCTTAACAACTATCAGTTAGACACACTAATGCAAGACCTGGTTCGCTAAGACCACCACTCTGATACCAACTGAAAGGACCCGTTCATATACATTATAAACGATTCACAATAGTTGATTACATCGCGAGGTATTTGACCTCTATATGATACGCTTTACAAACATTGCATTCGTTTTTAAAAGACAAACTTTCTTTACATCAAAAATTGACGGCATGCATATCATTTCATATTACATCCAACTATAATTGACTTAATATTAATCTTGATGAACTCAACGACTCGAATGCAACGTCTTTCAAAGTATGTCTTGAATGACTCCAAGTAATATCCTTAAAATGAGCTAATGCACAGCGGAAGATTTCTTTAATACCTGAGAATAAACATACTTTAAAGTGTCAACCAAAAGGTTGGTGAGTTCATTAGTTTATCATAATCCATCATTTCCGTAATAGTAATAGACCACAAGATTTCAGTTTCTATAAATATCCGTACACTCGCAAGTGTATAAAAGTATTCTATAAGTTGTAGGTACCCGGTAACAAGCTTTAACGTTCATGTTTTACCCTCTGAAGTACACCAGATCAGGTGTGTTTAAAATAATCTCGAAGTACTAAAGCATCCCATAGTCAGGATGGGGTTTGTCAGGCCCAATAGATCTATCTTTAGGATTCGCGCCTACCGTACATAGACAAGTAGTTTAATGTTACCAAGCTAAGGGTATATTTCTGGTTTAAACCCACGTAGAATTGGTTTTAGTACTTGTGCCTATTTCGTAAAACATTTATAAAAACAGCGCATGCATTCTCAGTCTCAAAAATATATATAAAAGGGAGTAAATGAAACTCACAATACTGTATTTCGTAGCAATTATGTATATGACGGCACTGAACAAGTGCAGGGTTTGTCTCGGATTCACGAACCTATATTAAGTATATATATTTAAATGTTGGTCAATATCTGTCTAACAATTTAGGTCAAGTCGTAGTGTATCACAATCCTAATGCTCGAGACCGACATGCAAAAGTCAACAAAAGTCAACTTGATCCAAAATGACTTTCAAAATCTATACATGTTTATTATATAACTTATATATAGTAGTTTTATATATTTAAATATATTTATCAGATCTTATTATACTAAATAATACAAGTCATTTATTAATAAAGAAAAATTTATATTAAAATTCATATATGATAAAAATATACTTTTATATATCTTAAGTAATAAAATTTATAAAATTCACTTAATATCATAAAAATATAGTGGTATGTATTATTAATGTAATTACATTACGTGTGGTAAAAATATCTTTGTACGCATATTTATTTGATAAAATAATATTGATAATAATAATAATGATAAAAATAATAAAATGATAGTTTCAATAAAAATATTAATTTTTAGTAATAAAGATAATTTTAGTAATAACATCAACTGATAACAGTTATAATAATCGTTTTAATAATAATATTAAAATTAATGATAATTCAGTTGACCATATCTTTTAATCCGTTCATCGAAACCACACGATTTCTAAATGAAAAGTTATTAGTTTTTTTCTTCAGCTTTTCAACGACATGCATATCATATAACTTATCTCAGTAGCATATGTATCAAATTCGTGATTTATCATAAACTATTTAACGACGAAACTAAGCATACAAACATACATAATCATATATACTCGAGCACTAATCAGGGATACACTATTAATATATAAAAGATAAGATATGAATGCTCACGTATCAATATTGTGATTCAATATTGCAGGAAAGCACGTAGACGCAACGAAAATGATAAACGTTAGGTTGACCTCACGAGCAATACCCTCGATCAATACCCATAACCTTCATAGCTATAACCCATAATTTCCTTAGCTATATCCCATTTAAAAACTTATTTTGAAATCGTCTGAATATAACTCCGTCGTAGTATTTTATGTATACTAATAATATCTTGAAATAGTACTAAGTAAATATATATATATGTAATTCGATTGAGAGAGTTTAGAAAAATATATTTTCAAGTTTCTATGAAATAATGAAACCTATTGAATTCTATTTATAATAGATTTTTGAATTATTAAAGTGAATTATTAAAGTATGAATTATTAAAGTGAATTATTAAAGTATGAATTATTAAAGTGAATTATTAAAGTATGAATTATTAAAGTGAATTATTAAAGTGAATTATTAAAGTATGAATTATTAAAGTGAATTATTAAAGTATGAATTATTAAAGTTAAAGTAAAGTAAAGGTAAAGTTAAAGTATAGTAAAAGTATAAAACTATGTACGTATAATACGCGTATAAAAATATATAATATTAATTTAAATCGTTATATATATTTAATAAAATAAAATATAAATATCGTTATCTTTATCATACTGGTTAAATAATGAGTTGTCAAAAAGAATAGATTTCTTAAATCACAGTGGACCTCATAACATAAGCCCGTAATCATATCATAATGTATCTGATAATTCAATCATTTGATATTATCTCTTAATTCTGTCGATAAATATATCGAAACAAATATGTTCATGTAAAGTATCATATAACTAATACTTTGTTAATGTTTTCAGTTAATATTATATATTATATATACATATCTATATACACATAATTGTTCGTGAATCGTCGAACACGGTCAAAGGGTAATTGATTACATGAATGTAGTTCCAAAATTTTTAAGATTCAACATTACAAATTCTGCTTATCGTGTCGGAAATATATAAAGGTTAAGTTTAAATTTGGTCGGAAATTTCCGGGTTGTCACAGCGCATAACCTTCTGTTTCAGATTGTGCTGAAATTCTCAAGATCACCCTAAAATGGTCGAACGAGCAAGACACTCTGAACGTGCTAGCCATTCGAGGTCATCCAGTTAAGAAAAAGAGATCTTTCCACAGAAAATCTCACCACACACCAAACACCACTGACGGTTCGTGGTGCTTGGTGTTTTTTGTCTTTGGCCAAAATGTTCGATCTATCGTATCTTTTGACTCGTGGCTCCAGTATAGTCACTGTTTTTTTTTCAAATCGTGTATTTTTTTGGGATCTATCCATTGGAAAACCGCCGTAGGAGGTTTGTCCCAAATATTTTTAGAAACGAGTCCTCGAAAGCCTTTAATTTTGCCTTTTTTCGATTATGACCGTTTTGAATTTCATTCATATTATTCCTTTTCTGTATGCATGACTTAGCATGGTACATATTGTTTTAAGGCCTATTATTTCACTCACAATGTAATTATGTGTAACGCATATAAATTTGAATCTAATGTCACTTCATTAAACATGAATTTTTAAATCATTAATATGCGCCGCCAGATGGAGTACCATTTGGCGTCGCATAACCTTCAGTTTCAGATTGTGCTGAAATTCCCGAGATCACCGTAAAACGACTCTAACATCAAGACTCCTAGATAATGTCTTGACATTCGAGGTCGTTAGGATGCCGAAAAAGACATTTTACTCAATTTTTAATGTTCTCTTTGAACGTTTTCAATTTATATCTTATTATTGGTTTTGTGTATTCATGACTTAGCATGGTATATATCATTTTAAGCCCTGTTATTTCACTCACAATGTAATTGTGTATAACGGGTATAAATTTGAATCTAACGTCATTTCATTAAATACATTTTTTAAATCATTAGTATGCACCGCCAGATGGAGTACCATTTGGCGGCGCATAACCTTCTGTTTCAGATTGTGCTGAAATTCTCAAGATCACACTAAAACGTCCGAACGAGCAAGACTCTCTGAACGTTCTAGCCATTCGAGGTCATCTAGTTCCAAAAAAGATATCTTTCCTCGCAAAATCGCACCACGCACCAAACATCACCGACGGTTCGTGGTGCTTGGTGTTTTGTGTCTTTGGCCAAATGTTCGATCTATCGTATCTTTTGACTCGTGGCTTCGATTTAGTCACTTTTTTTTTCAAGTTGTGTATTTTTTCGGGATCTCTCTGTTAGCAAACTGAAATAGGCGGTTTGTCCCAAATATTCTTCGAAACGAGTAATCAAAAGCCTTCAATTTTGCCTTTTTTCGATTTTGACCGTTTTGAATTTCATTCAAATTATTCCTTTTGTGTATGCATGACTTCGCATGGTACATATTGTTTTAATGCCTATTATTTCTCTCGCAATGTAATTCTGTATAACGCATATAAATTTGAATCTAATGTCACTTCATTAAACACGCTGTTTTAAATCATTAATATGCGCCGCCAGATGGAGTATCATTTGGCGGCTCATAACCTTCGGTTTCAGATTTGGCTGAAATTCTCGAGATCACCCTAAAATTACTATAACATCAAGAGTCCTGGATAGTGTCTTGATATTCGAGGTCGTCAGGATGCCGAAAAAAGACATTTTACTCATTTTTAATGTTCTCTTTGAACGTTTTCAATTTATATCTTATTATTAGTTTTGTGTATCCATGACTTAGCATGGTATATATCGTTTTAAAGCCTGTTATTTTACTCGCAATATAATTATGTATAACGGGTATAAATTTGAATCTAATGTCACTTCATTAAACATGTTTTTTTAAATCATTAGTATGTGCCACTAGATGGAGTACCATTTGGTGGCGCACAACCTTCTGTTTCAGATTGTGCTGAAATTCCAAAGATCACCCTAAAACGGCCGAACGAGCAAGACTCTCTGAACACGCTAGTCATTCAAGGTCATCTAGTTCCGAAAAAGATATCTTTCCTCGCAAAATCGCACCACGCACCAAACACCACTGACGGTTCGTGGTGCTTGATGTTTTGTGTATTTGGCCAAAATGTTCGATCTATCGTATCTTTTGACTCGTAGCTCCGGTTTAGTCACTGTTTTTTTCAAATCATGTATTTTTTGGGATCTATCCGTTGGAAAACTGCCGTAGGCGGTTTGTCCGAAATACTTTTTGAAACGAGTCCTCGAAAGCCTTCAATTTTGCCTTTTTTTGATTTTGACCATTTTGAATTTCTTTCATATTATTCTTTTTGTGTATACATGACTTAGCATGGTACATATTATTTTAAGGCCTATTATTTCACTCGCAATGTAATTATGTATAACGCATATAAATTTGAATCTAATGTCACTTCATTAAATACGCTTTTTTAAATCATTAATATGCGCCGCCAGATGAAGTACCATTTTGCGGCTCATAAACTTTGGTTTTAGATTTGGCTGAAATTCTCGAGATCACCCTAAAACGACTCTAACATCAAGACTCATGGATAGTGTCTTGACATTCGAGGTCGTCAGGATGCCGAAAAAAGACATTTTACTCATTTTTAATGTGCTCTTTGAACGTTTTCAATTTATATCTTATTATTAGTTTTGTGTATGCATGACTTAGCATGGTATATATCGTTTTAAGGCCTATTATTTCACTCGCAATGTAATTATGTATAACAGGTATAAATTTGAATCTAATGTCACTTCATTAAACACTTTTTTTAAATCATTAGTATGCGCCACCAGATGGAGTACCATTTGTTGGTGCATAACCTTCAGTTTCAGATTGTGCCAAAATTCTCAAGATCACCCTAAAACGGCCGAACGAGCAAGACTCTCTGAACGTGCTTGCCATTAGAGGTCATCTAATTTCCAAAAAAGACATCTTTCCTCGCAAAATTGCTCCACGTACCAAACACCACCGACGATTCGTGGTGCTTGGTGTTTTGTGTCTTTGGCCAAAATGTTCGATCTATCTTCTCTTTTGACTCGTAGCTCCAATTTAGTCACCGTGTTTTTCTAAAATAGTGTATTTTTTGGAATCTATCCGTTGGTAAACTTCCGTAGGCTATTTGTCCCAAATATTTTTCGAAACGAGTCCTCGAAAGCCTTCTATTTTGCCTTTTTCGATTTTGACCGTTTTTAATTTCATTCATATTATTCCTTTTGTGTATGCATGACATAGCATGGTGCATATTGTTTTAAGGCTTATTTTTTCACTCGCAATGTAATTATGTATAACGCATATAAATTTGAATCAAATGTCACTTCATTAAACACGCTTTTTTAAATCATTAATATGCGCCGCCAGATGGAGTACTATTTCGGGGCGCATAACCTTCGATTTCAGATTGTGCTGAAATTCTTGAGATCACCCTAAAACGACAGTAACAACAAGAATCCTGGATAGTGTCTTGACATTCGGGGTCGTCAGGATGCCAAAAAAGACATTTTACTCATTTTTAATGTTCTCTTTGAACGTTTTCAATTTATATCTTATTATTAGTTTTGTGTATGCATGACTTAGCATGGTATATATCGTTTTAAGGCCTATTATTTCACTCACAATGTAATTATGTATAACAGGTATAAATTTGAATCTAATATCACTTCATTAAACACGTTTTTTTAAATCATTAGTATGCGTTGCCAGATGGAGTTCCATTTGGCGCGGCATAACCTTCGGTTTCAGATTGTGCTGAAATTCTCAAGATCACCCTAAAATGGCCGAATGAGCAAGACTCTCAGAACGTGTTAGCCATTCGAGGTCATCTAGTTCTTAAAAAGTCATCTTTGCTCGCAAAATCGCACCACGCACCAAACATCACCGACGGTTTGTGGTGCCTGGTGTTTTGTGTCTTTGGCCAAAATGTTCGATCTATCGTATCTTTTGACTCGTAGCTCCGATTTAGTCACTGTTGTTTTTCAAATCGTGTATTTTTTCGGGATCTATCCGTTGGCAAACTGCTGTAGGCGGTTTGTCCCAACTATTTTTCGAAACGAGTTCTCGAAAGCCTTTAATTTTGCCTTTTTCGATTTTGACCGTTTTGAATTTCATTCATATTATTCCTTTTGTGTATGCATGACTTATCATGGTACATATTGTTTTAAGACCTATTATTTCACTCGCAATGTAATTATGTATAACGCATATAAATTTGAATCTAATGTCACTTCATTAAACATGCTTTTTTAAATCATTAATATGCGCCGCCAGATGGAGTATCATTTGGTGGCTCATAACCTTCAATTTCAGATTTGGCTAAAATTCTGGAGATCACCCTAAAATGACTATAACATCAAGACTCCTAGATAGTGTCTTGATATTCGAGGTCGTCAGGATGCCGAAAAAGATATTTTACTCATTTTTAATGTTCTCTTTGAACGTTTTCAATTTATATCTTATTATTAGTTTTGTGTATGCATGACTTAGCATGGTATATATCGTTTTAAAGCCAGTTATTTTACTCGCAATATAATTATGTATAACGGGTATAAATTTGAATCTAATGTCACTTCATTAAACACGTTTTTTTAAATCATTAGTATGTGCCACTAGATGGAGTACAATTTAGTGGCGCACAACCTTCTGTTTCAGATTGTGCTGAAACTCTTAAGATCACCCTAAAACGGCGAGCAAGACTCTCTGAACACGCTAGTCATTCAAGGTCATCTAGTTCCCAAAAAGACATCTTTCCTCGCAAAATCGCACCACGCACCAAACACCACTTACGGTTCATGGTGCTTGGTGTTTTGTGTATTTGGCCAAAATGTTCGATCTATCGTATCTTTTGACTCGTAGCTCCGGTTTAGTCATCGTTTTTTTCAAATCATGTATTTTTCGGGATCTATCCGTTGGCAAACTGCCGTAGGCGATTTGTCCCAAATACTTTTCGAAACGAGTCCTCGAAAGCCTTCAATTTTGCCTTTTTTTGATTTTGACCATTTTGAATTTCTTTCATATTATTCTTTTTGTGTATACATGACTTAGCATGGTACGTATTATTTTAAGGCCTATTATTTCACTCGCAATGTAATTATGTATAACGCATATAAATTTGAATCTAATGTCACTTCATTAAACACGCTTTTTTAAATCATTAATATGCGCCGCCAGATGGAGTACCATTTGGCGGCTCATAAACTTTGGTTTTAGATTTGGATGAAATTCTCGAGATCACCCTAAAACGACTCTAACATCAAGACTCCTGGATAGTGTCATGACATTCGAGGTCGTCAGGATGCCGAAAAAAGACATTTTACTCATTTTTAATGTGCTCTTTGAACGTTTTCAATTTATATCTTATTATTAGTTTTGTGTATGCATGACTTAGCATGGTATATATCGTTTTAAGGCCTATTATTTCACTCGCAATGTAATTATATATAACGTGTATAAATTTGAATCTAATGTAACTTCATTAAACACGTTTTTTTAAATCATTAGTATGCGCCACCAGATGGAGTACCATTTGGTGGTGCATAACCTTCGGTTTCAGATTGTTCTGAAATTCTCAAGATCAGCCTAAAAAGGCCGAATGAGCAAGACTCTCAGAACGTGTTAGACATTCGAGGTCGTCTAAGTTCTGAAAAAGTCATCTTCCCTCGCAAAATCGCACCACGCACCAAACATCACCGACGATTTGTGGTGCCTGGTGTTTTGTGTCTTTGACCAAAATGTTCGATCTATCGTATCTTTTAACTCATAGCTCCGATTTAGTCACCGTTGTTTTTCAAATCGTGTATTTTATCGGGATCTATCCGTTGGAAAACTGTTGTAGGCGGTTTGTCCCAATTATTTTTCAAAATGAGTCCTCGAAAGCCTTTAATTTTGCCTTTTTTCGATTTTGACTGTTTTTAATTTCATTCATATTATTCCTTTTGTGTATGCATGACTTAGCATGGTACATATTGTTTTAAGGCCTTTATTTCACTCGCAATGTAATTATGTATAACGCTTATAAATTTGAATCTAATGTCACTTCATTAAACACGCGTTTTTAAATCATTAATATGCGCCGCCAGATGGAGTACCATTTGGCGGCTCATAACCTTCGGTTTTAGATTTGGCTAAAATTCTCGAGATCACCCTAAAATGACTCTAACATCAAGACTCCTGGATAGTTTCTTGACATTCGAGGTCGTCAGGATGCCGAAAAAGGACATTTTACTCATTTTTAATGTTCTCTTGGAACGTTTTCAATTTATATCTTATTATTAGTTTTGTGTATGCATGACTTAGCATGGTATATATCGTTTTAAGGCCTCTTATTTCACTCGCAATGTAATTATGTATAACGGGTATAAATTTGAATCTAATTTCACTTCATTAAACACGTTTTTTTTAATCATTAGTATGCGCCGCCAGATGGAGTACCATTTGGCGGCGCATAACCTTCGGGTTCAGGTTGTGCTGAAATTCTCAAGATCACCCTTACACGGCCGAACGAGCAAGACTCTCTGAACGTGCTTGCCATGAGAGGTTGTCTAGATTCCGAAAAAGACATCTTTCCTCACAAAATCGCTCCACGCACCAAACACCACCGACGGTTCGTGGTGCTTGGTGTTTTGTGTCTTTGGCCAAAATGTTCGATCTATCGTCTCTTTTGACTCGTAGCTCTGATTTAGTCACCGATTTTTTTCAAATCGTGTATTTTTTCGGAATTTATCCGTTGGCAAACTTCCATAGGCGGTTTGTCCCAAATATTTTTCTAATCGAGTCCTCGAAAGCCTTCTATTTTGCCTTTTTCAATTTTGACCGCTTTGAATTTCATTCATATTATTCTTTTTGTGTATGCATAACTGTAACGACCCGGATTTTTCCGATCGTTTTACACTTATAAGATTAATATTTACATAAATTAAACCTTACAAACATGATAAGCAATCTAAATTGTTGAGACTTATGTTTTTGAAAAGAGTTTTACACAACGTTTGACCGTCCAATTTGACCGATGATATCACGAACTATATAACATACGATAATTATACGTTTGTGTATATATATGTATTTTTATATATTTAACATGATCTAAGAATGTTTTAACATCTCATTGTGTACTAATAACAATGAGTTATAAGTATATTTTGAGACTACTAACTTAAGTTTTCAAAACGATAACTATATGTGACGTTCTTCGACTTAAATACTTAAAACTTATAATGCTTATACATGTATCGTATAGATATGTATTTTATCACTTTTAAAGGATTTATATACATAAAACAATATAAGTATATTTACAAAAGATAGCTATATTTGAATCCTCGTTCCGTTTTCTCAAGATTTTTATACGTATATCTAGGGTATATGTACCCGTATCATACCCAGCTTCTATACGTATTTACTATTGGTATATACACATCACAATCACTTTATTAGCAGCCATGAGTCATCCAATTTTGGATCTTAGCATGCATGATTAATCAATTTGGCATATTACAAGACTTTTGCACAATATTACAAATTTATACATCTTTTCACCACCATTTATACTCCATTCCATTTTCATTTTTACTACACATTTTCTCTAACCAAAAACACACTCTTAGGAACCTTAAGTGTTCTTCACAATCTCAGCAAATAACCATGAAGATCTATCTTCAAAAACAACCCTTAATCATCATAAGAAAATCCATTCAAGAACACTTCAAAAATCCTTCCAAGTAAACAAGTTTACTTCCAACCTTTCAATCCAACTCCACCACTCTTTTGATTCTAGGATTTTTCTCATCTCTGATAGTAACTTTGTCCAAGTAACTTGAGGTAGTAACCTTACTCATAATCTTATTCAATTCAAATTCATATAGCTATCTTATTTTGTGGTATAAAATTTTAACAACAAGAACATAATTTGAATGATTTCAAACTTGTTCGCAAACTAAATAGATCCTTCTAACTTGACTTTTAAAACACTTCAAGACCTGTAATATATCATAATGATATGCTAACTTAACAAGATATAACTTGGTTTTACAAAGAACACCTTAAAAACTGAGTCTACGTCGTCGGAGTGCAACCGGGGGCTGTTTTGGGTTGGATAATTAAAAACCATCTTAAGCTTTGAATTGGAAGTTCATAATCTGGAAAAATGATATTTCTTATGAATATGTTAACACATAAAAATTTCATGGTTTAACTCAAAGTGTAAGTATTTTTTGAAAAATGATCATTAAATGTTGTTTTTATGATGGAAAATGATCACTTTCATAAGTTTCACCAAAGTTTGACCTATAACCTGTGATTTTGAATACAACCTAAGGTATTTTCAGTTCATATTCTTAAAATTTGACTCGATCCAAGGAAGTGGCAAGTTGAACCAACAAAAACGGAGTTGTAATGAAGAAACTACGACTAAAACAAGATCGGGTATGCGAAGCTAGTTTAGCTACAAAAATATTTGGAGAAAAATTAAATTAATCATATATTTCTAATTAATATGATATTTCATATATATTTACTTATGATTTGATTTTATATATTTCAGGACCACCCGTAAAAAACACGAGAAGATTAATCCTAAGACCTCATGATTGTACGCAACACGTCATTTGACAACACGGTACTTTATGTACGCAACACGTCATTTGACAACATGGTACCATGGGTCAAGATTAATTCTGATCAATACGAATATGATGGTTAGGTTCGTGATATCTATCGGAGACCAAGTCGTGATAAATACCTTCAAGTCAAAAGTGAGTATATAGTCCCACTTTTAAACTCTAAATTTTTCGGGATGAGAATACATGCATTTTATGATTTATGTTATGGACACAAGTGATTAAAAATATATATTCTACGTTGAGTTGTTCCACTGGCATACTTCCCTGTAACTTGGTAACTATTATTTACATGAGGTATTGTAAACGCGAATCCTGTTGATAGATCTATCGGGCCTGACAACCCCAACCAGACTGGACGACCAGTATTCAACGGTTACACAGTACTTCGTTTCGGTGACTACACTTGGTACGGTGTAGTAAGATTTCATAATAAAGGGAATATGCGACGTTGACTAAATGTTAAGAATGGTTATCAAGTGCTCAACAACTTAGAATATTTTTATTAAAACGTTTATATATGAAATCTTGTGGTCTATATTTGTAACGCTGCCGGCATTAAACCTATATCTCACCAACTTTATGTTGACGTTTTAAGCATGTTTATTCTCAGGTGATAACTAAAAGCTTCCGCTGCAACATGTTGAATTTAAGCAAGATCTTGAGTATGCTTATTTGTGTCAAAAATAAAACTGCATATCGGAGAATTTGTAATGAAAAATATGTTGGAGGTCGTATTGTTATTATCACATGTAAAGTTTGTAAGTCTAAGATTATCGCTAAACGATAATCATTATTAAGTTATTTAAACCTTGTATTTGTAATAAAAGCTATGTTTTGTATTGTAAAAACGAATGCAGTTTTTGAAAAATGTCGCATATATAGGTCAATACCTCGCGATGAAATCATATGTTATTGTATTCGTCCTTATGGTTAAGGTCAGGTTATGACATGTGGTATCAGAGCGTTGGTCTTAGAGAACCAAAAAATTTGCATTAGTGTGTCTTATCGAGTTTGTTAGGATGCATTAGTGAGTCTGGACTTTGACCGAGTTTGATTTCGAAAACTATTGCTTATCCTTGTTGGTTAAAAAAAAAATTAATATGTAAATATTATGTGGTACTAACATGCTAGTTGTTATGTGATAGATGTCTGGCTTAGAACTTGTTATCACATTCAGCGACTCCGAACCAGAATCTTCAGATGGTGTTCCAGTCATTAACCTGTCCGATGATAAAAACGATACCTTTGGGGAAGACTCAAAATTTTCGGATGAATCAATTAAAGAGGAACCGGAAAGTGATCCTGAGGAGGAAGAAATACAGGAAATTATGAAAGACAAGTTTGAAAGAGGAAAGAAACGAAAGGCTACTGAATTGGAAAATCCAAATCCCAAGTTTAGTGAGGATGTTGTGGCACCAACTCCACCAGACACTTCCACCCCTATTCCCGCTATTCCTATTAGTTCTATCCCGGCATCCAGTTCTTCAGCCCCTCCACCAAAACGCAGGGAGATAGTCAAGATAACCTATAAGCAATTTCTTTGAACACAAACGTTTTGGGTTAAATGATGCGCTGTTGTTTTAAACCATGGGATCATATAACGTTTTGTATAATATTACTAGTATGGTTTGCTTAATGTTTGATGTAAGATAAGCATATGTAAAATAGTGAAGCGTGAAATGCAATAATTTTCCATGGTTGAGTATTATTTGAGTGATAGTAATTGATTTCTATACTAAGCTATTAGGTATGAACTTTAACGGGTAGGTACTACCCTAGATATAATTATAAAACGCTAATAAGAAGAAAAGGCTTTTATAATAATAACTGGTTCATATTATTAATAAGCTACGTTGTACTGTAAATACATACTATATCTATAATATTCCATGTGAATAATTATTTTTTTTCATTCTTATTGAAGATTATGGCGCGATTGAACCGAATGACGGAACAAGAAATCGAGGAACTCATCAATCAGCGAGTGGACGACAGAATGTTATGGGTCGAGGCTGCGAGAGGTGCTGCAGTTAACCCAAATCCTCGTGTGGGATGTACTTACAAAACTTTTCAAGGTTGCAAGCCCTCATCATACAGTGGAACAGAAGGACCAGTCAGTTTAACCCGGTGGATCGAAAAGATTGAGTCTGTGTTTAAAATTAGTGGTTGTATTAAGAAGGAAATGACCAAGTATGCATCGTGCACCTTCAAGATAGTGCACTCACGTGGTGGAAAAACTATGTGAAGGCCGTAGGAGGAGATGTAGCTTATGATACTCCCTGGGAAGAATTCAAAACAATGCTAATCAATGAGTATTGTCCAAGGAACGAGGTTAGGAAGTTGGAAGCTGAATTATGAAGCCTGAAAGTTGTTGGTACTGAACTCACCAACTACAATAAGCGATTCATGGAATTAGCTTTGCTATGTCCCGAATTGGTACCAACCGAAGAACGGAAGATAGAACTGTACAAAGATGGTTTGCCTAAAAATGTCAAACCAAATGTTACAGCATCGAAACCCAAGACTATTCACGAAGCCATCACCATGGCGAACGAGTTGATGGACCAGATTATTCTGGATAAGAACACCGATGTCAAGACATCGGGAAACAAAAGAAAGTGGGAAGGTAATCATCAACAATCCAACAAGAAACAAGAAACCACGCAAGGTGCGGGTAGCGGTTCGAACTCAGGTTACAAAGGATGAAATCCTTTATGTAACAGATGCCACAAACATCACTCTGGTTATTGTAATGTGGTGTGCGAAAATTGTAATCGAAGGGGTCATCTTGCTGAAGATTGTCGAATTCCTGTTACAAATACAAATGGCACCAAGACTCCTGCCACTAATGCAAATAGAACTGCCTTGGCCACTGTTACCTGTTATGGGTGTGGGAAACAGGGTCATTATAAGAGTCAGTGCCCGAATCCAGAGAAGAATAACGGATCAGCACGTGGAAGAGCATTTGTTATTAATGCTAGAGAGGCGTATGAAGACCCGGAGCTTGTTACGGGTACGTTTACCATTAGTAACTTATCCGCATCTATTATATTTGATATTGGTGCCGATAGAAGTTATGTATGTAGAGACTTTCATGCTAAATTGAATTGTTCATCATTACCTCTAGATGCTAAGTACATGAATGAGTTAGCTAATGGTAAACTAATTAAAGCCGATAAAATTTGCCGTGATTGTAAAATAAATTTAGCCGGAGAAACATTTAAGATTGATTTGATACCCGTAGAATTAGGAAGTTTTGATGTAATAGTCGGCATGGACTGGATGTCCAAAATAGGAGCTGAAGTTGTGTGCACCAAGAAGGCAATTCGCATTCCTCGTAAGGATAAAACGCCAGTAATGATTTATGGAGAGAAAGGTAACTCAAAGCTAAAACTCATTAGTTGTTTGAAAGCTCAAAAGTGCTTGAAGAAAGGGTGCTATGCTATCTTAGCACATGTTAATAAGGTCAAAACGAAGGAAAAACTGAAGAGCATCAATGTCGTGCCTGTGGCAAGAGATTTTCTTGAAGTATTTCCGAAAGAGTTGCTGGGATTACCTCCATTTAGATCTGTAGAATTTCAAATAGATCTTGTACCAGGAGCTGCACCGGTTGCCCGTGCTCCATATAGACTTGCACCCTCCGAGTTAAAAGAACTTCAGAGTCAGTTAAAATAATTACTGGACCGTGGATTCATACGATCAAGTACTTCACCGTGGGGAGCTCCGATTTTATTCGTCAAGAAGAAAGATGGATCTTTTAGGATGTGTATAGATTATCGTGAATTAAATAAGTTAACTATCAAGAATCGGTATCCACTACCGAGAATTGACGAATTATTTGATCAACTGCAAGGATCATGTGTGTACTCAAAAATCGACTTAAGATCGGGCTATCATCAATTACGTGTCAAAGAAGAAGATATTTCGAAAACTGCTTTTCGGACATGTTATGGTCATTACGAATTTTTGGTTATGCCGTTTGGGTTGACTAATGCGCCAGCTGTATTCATGGACCTCATGAATCGAGTTTGTAGTCCGTATTTAGATAAGTTTGTTATCGTTTTCATTGACGATATTCTTATCTATTCCAAGAGTGAGCAAGAGCATGGGCAGCATTTAAGGTTGGTATTAGAATTGTTAAGAAAAGAACAGTTATACGCCAAATTTTCTAAGTGTGCATTTTGGTTGAAAGAAGTGCAATTTCTTGGCCACGTTGTTAGTAGCAAAGGAATTCAGGTTGATCCAGCTAAAATTGAGGCCATTGAAAAATGGGAGACTCCTAAGACACCAACGCAGGTACGCCAATTTTTGGGTTTAGCTGGTTATTATAGAAGGTTTATTCAAGATTTTTCCCGATTAGCTAAACCATTAACAGCGTTAACGCAAAAAGGGAAGAAGTACGAATGGACTTCTGAGCAGGAAAGTGCATTTCAATTACTGAAGAAGAAGTTGACTACAACAACTATTTTATCGTTACCTGAAGGGAACGATGATTTTGAGATATATTGTGACGCTTCGCGACAAGGTTTTGGTTGCGTCCTTATGCAACGGAAGAAATTTATAGCATACGCATCTCGACAATTGAAGATTCACGAGCGGAATTATACGACACATGATTTAGAATTGGGAGCAGTAGTGTTTGCATTGAAGATATGGAGACACTATTTATATGGGGTTAAATGCACTGTGTTTACTGATCATAAAAGCCTTCAACATATTTTTGATCAGAAACAGCTGAACATGAGGCAACGTAGGTGGGTCAAGCTGATAAACGACTATGATTGTGAGATTCACTATCATCCCGGGAAAGCGAATGTAGTGGCCGAAGCTCTAAGCAGAAAGGAACGGGAACCAATTCCAGTACGAGCGATGAACATAAAAATTCGCATGAATCTCAACTCACAAATCAAAGAGGCTCAACGAGAAGCCCTTACTAAAGAAAACATAGGAAATGAAATAATGAAAAAGTATGAGAAGCAACTCGTTATACGGGAAGATGGAATTCGATATTTTGCAAACTGTATTTGGGTACCGAAGTTGGGTGGATTAAGGAAGTTGATATTGAATGAGGCACATAAGACAAGATACTCGATACATCCTGGAGTTGGAAAGATGTATCAAGATCTTAAGATGAATTATTGGTGGCCTAATTTAAAGACAGATGTTGCAACATATGTTGGGGAATGTTTAACTTGTTCCAAAGTCAAAGAAGAACACCAGAAGCCGTCAGGGTTACTTCAACAACCAGAAATCCCAGAATGGAAATGGGATGGTATTACGATGGATTTCATCACAAAGTTACCTAAGACTGCTTGGGGTTATGACACCATTTGGGTAATAGTTGATCGTCTCACCAAATCTGCACATTTCTTGCCTATAAAGGAAACGGATAGAATGGAGAAACTATTACGATTGTATATAAAGGAAATTGTTTCAAGGCATGGAATACCTATTTCCATTATATCTGATCGTGATAGTAGATTTACATCAAAGTTCTGGCAATCACTACAGGAGGCACTGTGAACTCGTTTGGATATGAGCACCGCATATCATCCACAAACTGATGGGCAGAGTGAAAGAACAATTCAGACTCTTGAAGACATGCTCAGGGAATGTGTGATCGATTTTGAAAACAGATGGGATAAATATCTACCATTAGCAGAATTCTCGTATAATAATAGTTATCATGCGAGCATTAAAGCTGCACCATTCGAAGCATTATATGGAAGGAAGTGTAGATCCCCTATCTGTTGGAATGAAGTAGGAGATCGACAATTAACTGGTCCCGAGATCATACACGAAACGACTGAGAAGATAGTACAAATCAAGGAGAGATTGAAAACAGCCCGTAGTCGCCAAAAGAGCTACGCCGATGTCCGAAGGAAACCATTAGAGTTTTAGATCGGTGACATGATTATGCTAAAGGTGTCACCTTGGAAAGGTGTAATACGTTTCGGTAAAAAGGGTAAACTGAACCCAAGGTATGTAGGCCAGTTCAAGATCATCGAACGCATTGGACCGGTAGCCTATCAACTCGAGTTACCACAACAACTCGCCGGAGTACATAATTCATTTCACGTCTCAAACCTCAAGAAATGTCTTGCAAAGGAAGATCTCACCATTATTATTGAAGAAATCCAAGTCGATGAGAAACTACAATTCATAGAAGAACCAGTCGAAATCATAGACCGTGAAGTTAAACGGCTCAAGCAGAGCAACATACCAATCGTTAAGGTTCGTTGGAATGCTCGAAGAGGTCCCGAGTTTACTTGGGAACGAGAGGATCAGATGAAACAAAATTACCCACATTTGTTTCCCGAGAACGCAAAATAGGTACAACTTTAAAATTTCGGGACGAAATTTATTTAACGGGTAGGTACTGTAACGACCCGGATTTTTCCGATCGTTTTACACTTATAAGATTAATATTTACATAAATTAAACCTTACCAACATTATAAGCAATCTAAATTGTTGAGACATGTTTTTGAAAAGAGTTTTACACAACGTTTGACCGTCCAATTTGACCGATGATATCATGAACTATATAACATACGATAATTATACGTTTGTGTATATATATGTATTTTTATATATTTAACATGATCTAAGAATGTTTTAACATCTCATTGTGTACTAATAACAATGAATTATAAGTATATTTTGAGACTACTAACTTAAGTTTTCAAAACAATAACTATATGTGACGTTCTTCGACTTAAATAATTAAAACTTATAATGCTTATACATGTATCATATAGATATGTATTTTAGCACTTTTAAAGGATTTATATACATAAAACAATATAAGTATATTTACAAAAGATAGCTATATTTGAATCCTCGTTCCGTTTTCTCAAGATTTTTATACGTATATCTAGGGTATATGTACCCGTATCATACCCAGCTTCTATACGTATTTACTATTGGTATATACACATCACAATCACTTTATTAGCAGCCATGAGTCAGCCAATTTTGGATCTTAGCATGCATGATTAATCAATTTGGCATATTACAAGACTTTTGCACAATATTACAAATTTATACATCTTTTCACCACCATTTATACTCCATTCCATTTTCATTTTTACTACACATTTTCTCTAACGAAAAACACACTCTTAGGAACCTTAAGTGTTCTTCACAATCTCAGCAAATAACCATGAAGATCTAGCTTCAAAAACAACCCTTAATCATCATAAGAAAATCCATTCAAGAACACTTCAAAAATCCTTCCAAGTAAACAAGTTTACTTCCAACCTTTCAATCCAACTCCACCACTCTTTTGATTCTAGGATTTTTCTCATCTCTGACAGTAACTTTGTCCAAGTAACTTGAGGTAGTAACCTTATTCATAATCTTATTCAATTCAAATTCATATAGCTATCTTATTTTGTGGTATAAAATTTTAACAACAAGAACATAGTTTGAATGATTTCAAACTTGTTCGCAAACTAAATAGATCCTTCTAACTTGACTTTTAAAACACTTCAAGACCTGTAATATATCATAATGATATGCTAACTTAACAAGATATAACTTGGTTTTACAAAGAACACCTTAAAAACTGAATCTACGTCGTCGGAGTGCAACCGGGGGCTGTTTTGGGTTGGATAATTAAAAACCATCTTAAGATTTGAATTGGAAGTTCATATTCTGGAAAAATGATATTTCTTACGAATATGTTAACACATAAAAATTTCATGGTTTAACTCAAAGTGTAAGTATTTTTAGAAAAATGATCATTAAATGTTGTTTTTATGATGGAAAATGATCACTTTCATAAGTTTCACCAAAGTTTGACCTATAACCTGTGATTTTGAATACAACCTAAGGTATTTTCAGTTAATATTCTTAAAATTTGACTCGATCCAAGGAAGTGGCAAGTTGAACCAACAAAAACGGAGTTGTAATGAAGAAACTACGACTAAAACAAGATCGGGTATGCGAAGCTAGTTTAGCTACGAAAATATTTGGAGAAAAATTAAATTAATCATATATTTCTAATTAATATGATATTTCATATATATTTACTTATGATTTGATTTTATATATTTCACGACCACCCGTAAACAACACGAGAAGATTAATCATAAGACCTCATGATTGTACGCAACACGTCATTTGACAACACGGTACTTAATGTACGCAACACGTCATTTGACAACATGGTACCATGGGTCAAGATTAATTCTGATCAATACGAATACGATGGCGTCTTTATTTATTTTATTGAGAAACTAATTGTAGACCACTAACATCGGACTGCTAACTACGGACTAAGAAAATATTAAAAGTATATATATATATATATATATATATATATATATATATATATATATAACGATTACTTAAAAAGAAAATTTGTTGATATATTATATATATGGTTAGGTTCGTGATATCTATCGGAGACCAAGTCGTGATAAATACCTTCAAGGCAAAATTGAGTATATAGTTCCACTTTTAAACTCTAAATTTTTCGGGATGAGAATACATGCATTTTATGATTTACGTTATGGACACAAGTGATTAAAAATATATATTCTACGTTGAGTTGTACCACTGGCATACTTCCCTGTAACTTGGTAACTATTATTTACATGAGGTATTGTAAACGCGAATCCTGTTGATAGATCTATCGGGCCTGACAACCCCAACCGGACTGGACGACCAGTATTCAACGGTTGCACAGTACTTCGTTTCGGTGACTACACTTGGTACGGTGTAGTAAGATTTCATAATAAAGGGAATATGCGACGTTGACTAAATGTTAAGTATGGTTATCAAGTGCTCAACAACTTAGAATATTTTTATTAAAACGTTTATATATGAAATCTTGTGGTCTATATTTGTAACGCTGCCGGCATTAAACCTATATCTCACCAACTTTATGTTGACGTTTTAAGCATGTTTATTCTCAGGTGATAACTAAAAGCTTCCGCTGCAACATGTTGAATTTAAGCAAGATCTTGAGTATGCATATTTGTGTCAAAAATAAAAGTGCATATCGGAGGATTTGTAATGTAAAATATGTTGGAGGTCGTATTGTTATTATCACATGTAAAGTTTGTAAGTCTAAGATTATCGCTAAACGATAATCATTATTAAGTTGTTTAAACCTTGTATTTGTAATAAAAGCTATGGTTTGTATTGTAAAAACGAATGCAGTTTTTGAAAAATGTCGCATATAGAGGTCAATACCTCGCGATGAAATCATATGTTATTGTATTCGTCCTTATGGTTAAGGTCGGGTTATGACAATAACTTAGAATGGTACATATTATTTTAAGGCTTATTATTTCACTCGCAATGTAATTATGTATAACGCATATAAATTTGAATCTAATGTCACTTCATTAAACACGCTTTTTTAAATCATTAATATGCGCCGCCAGATGGAGTACCATTTCGCGGCGCATAACCTTCAATTTCAGATTGTGCTGAAATTCTTGAGATCACCTTAAAATGACCCTAACAACAAGACTCCTGGATAGTGTCTTGACATTCAGGGTCGTCAGGATGCCAAAAAAGACATTTACTCATTTTTAATGTTCTCTTTGAACGTTTTCAATTTATATCTTATTATTAGTTTTGTGTATGCATGACTTAGCATGGTATATATCATTTTAAGGCCTGTTATTTCACTCGTAATGTAATTATGTTGGGAAGTGTTTGACATGTTCGAAGGTCAAGGCTGAGAATCAGAAACCATCGGGATTATTGCAGCAACCTGAGATTCCCGAATGGAAATTGGATAGAATTACGATGGATTTCATTACGAAATTACCAAAGACTGCGATGGGTTATGACACTATTTGGGTAATAGTGGATCGACTTATGAAATCTGCACATTTCTTACCCATTAAAGAAACCGACAAGATGGAAAAGTTAGCAGATTTGTATATCAAGGAGATTGTCTCTAGACATGAAGTTCTAATTTCTATTATCTCTGACCGAGGTACTAGTTTGGATATGAGTACGGCTTATCATCTCCAAACCGATGGGCAGAGTGAGAGAACTATTCTGACATTTGAAGACATGCTCCGAGCATGAGTGATTGATTTTGGAAGTGGCTGGGATCAATATTTACCTTTAGTTGATTTTTCAAATAACAATAGTTATCACTCGAGTATAATGGCTACTCCATTTGAAGCTTTGTAAGGAAGAAAATGTATATCACCATTGTATTGGAGTGAGATTGGTGATTCACAATTAACAGGACCAGAGATTATCCAAGAAACAACTGAGAAGATCTTTCAGATTCAAGAAAGATTAAAGACGGCAAGGAGTAGGCAGAAGAGTTATGCCGATGTCCGAAGGAAATTTTTAGAATTTCAAGTGGGTGACAGAGTTATGTTAAAAATTTCTCCATGGAAAGGAGTAATAAGGATTGGGGAGCGAGAAAAGCAGAGCCCGAGATATGTAGGACCTTTTGAGGTTATTGAAAGGATTGGTCCAGTTGCATATAGGATGAAACTACCACAGGAGCTTAGTGGTATTCATAATGCTTTCCATGTTTTGAACTTGAAGAAGTGTTTGTCGGATAAGAATTTAGTAATTCCTTTGGAAGAACTAAGTATAGATGACAAGTTGCATTTTGCTGAAGAACCAGTAGAGGTATTGGATCGTGAGGTGAAGAAGCTGAAGCATAGTAGGATCCTAATTGTTAAAGTTCGTTGGCATGCTCGGAGAGGTCCAGAGTTCACATGGGAACGTGAGGGCCATATAAGGCAGAAATATCCTCATTTGTTCGATAATCAAAGTACCTCCTAAATTTCGAGGACGAAATTTTTCTTAACGGGTAGGTAATGTCACAACACTAGCTTTTTGACTTAATTTGTCTAGTTTGAATTCTTTAAGTTACAATTTCCGACATGACGAGTAAATTTATTAATCTATGTCTTGGTTTATTTTAGGGTTTGTATAGCCCTAAGGGTGCATTTTAGGTTTTACTTGATAGAGTATTACTTCACACATTTTGCATAAAGACATAAACCCTAACTTATCATCGTAAACCCTAGAATTGTAAATTATATATATATATATATATATATATATATATATATATATATATATATATATATATATATATATATATATATATATATATTGTAACACCCCAGCTTAACATGACCACAATATTGTCCGCTTTGCCCGCAGGCGCACGGCTTTTTCTTGGCGACCACACACGAGAAGCACTTTCCTAGGAGGTCACCCATCCTGGTAGTGCTCTCGCCCGAGCACGCTTAACCACAACGTACTCGCACTTCTACTCAGCCTGTGATCCCAAAAACGCGTTGTGTCATTTAAGCGTGAGTATTACCTTATAATCCCATGATCACTCATGTTCGTGGGCGATGTGGGATTTGCCTAGGGTGTTACATTCACCCCCCCTTAGGGACTCATCGTCCTCGATGAGGTTTTCCCCACCACCCCCAACGGCACATGAGTGGCTCTGATACCATTCTGTAACACCCCAGCTTAACATGACCACAATATTGTCCGCTTTGCCCGCAGGCGCACGCCTTTTTCTTGGCGACCACACACGAGAAGCACTTTCCTAGGAGGTCACCCATCCTGGTAGTGCTCTCGCCCGAGCACGCTTAACCACAACGTACTCGCACTTCTACTCAGCCTGTGATCCCAAAACGCGTTGTGTCATTTAAGCGTGAGTATTACCTTATAATCCCATGATCACTCATGTTCGTGGGCGATGTGGGATTTGCCTAGGGTGTTACATATATATATATATATATATATATATATATATATATATATATATATATATATATATATATATATATATATATGTATATATATATATATATATATATATATATATATATATATATATATATATATATATATATATATATATATATATTAACCTAAGATAGAAACATTTGTTCATATATTTTCATTTGAACATTTGTTCATAAGATAGAAACATTTCTACACTTCATTATTTTCACAACTAGTCTTGATTTCTTTGTACTTAGCCATTTCTTTCACTTAATCAACCTTAACCTATCTTGATTAGAACCTAACCTTAGCTTACTTACTAAACCCTAAACATACAAGTAAACATCTTAGGATTAAACATTAGAAAGGCTACACAAATACATGTACACTTGCAAAACCAAAAATTAACTAGAACACCTACACCATCATCATCACCATCGTCATTTATCATCATCATCATGTACCATCATCAAACCACCTTCCCCAAATACTTCTCCACTAAGTAAGATTCATGCAAAACATCATCATGATCTCCATTTATGGCAAGAGATAAGTCACTTCCTCCCCCTCCCCTCCTTGTGCCACGTCTCACACCACATCACCACCAACACCTCTATATAAGCTTGCTTCTACCTATCTTACTTCCATTTCTTCATTCTCCACTATCTCTCAACACTTCTTCACTCTCAATTAAAGATTATAATCTATCATTTGATCACTTTCTTTAAGCATTAGGAGTAGATTACATCAAGGTATAACTAGCAAACTTAATCTATTCATCATTTCTAGTCAAAATCAAGGACCTTCATAGTGTAAAAGCTAGATCTAGAGTGTTACATCACTCAATGATGACTATATGGCTAACCTTGATTTTGATACTAGATTAGTATACTTAAGATCTATATATGTCCAATATCTTGAAATGAAGTTAAAGTAAAAATCAAAGTGGTTAAACTATGTAAAACTATTTTGTCTTTGAGCTGTCCAAATTTTTATTTGAAGTCTATGACCTAAACACCAACCTATCGCTACTCATTGGAACTCATGAATTTATATGATGTTCATATATCTGTTTGAGACTTCTATTAAAGGTTTCATGATTTAACTCAAAGGGAAAGTTATTTTTGAGTTTTATTTCGTGAAACATGTTTAGATTCATGACAATCTGACCAAGTGTCAAATATTCATGTATAGCTCAAAATATAAAATATATCTTGAAACAAAGTCTTCTGATCTAATAATTACACTTAATAAGGAAACCATGGACAGTAAAATCACTAAGATCCATTAAGAAATCATCAAAATATAGTCCTATCTAGTTGACACAATATTTTATTGAAGTCAGAAATTAGTCTAAAACCTTATCTCCAAATACAAGGTTAATGAAGACTTGGAGACTATTCCTTTTAAGAATAAGCACTTTTATATGTTCTAAGACTTCTGTAAAGTTATTGAGTCATATAGATAAGTTTTACTATTTCTAAACTTGCATAAGATCTTGTAGTGTAAAAATGGACTGATTTGCACACTTGTAAAGAAATGAACTTTTTACCAAATTATGTTATGATTTTAGAGGCTAACCTTACAAGGTTAGAACCTAAACTCAAAGAGCTTTCCAGAGATAGTAAATTCACTTAAAATGGATGTCTAGATCATTAGAAACACCTACATTTATGTCATGATAAAACTAGTCGAAAACAGCCGATTCTTAAAACTATGAACTAGTAACTTTTGAAATAAAGAATCGAATTGGACATATAAGATTACTTAAAGAATTAATCTTAAACCTTAATTAAGTACTATATTAATTAGTAAGACCTCTGACCTATTAATATTTCATTAGGTCTCAAGCCCGAAACACCGAACATAATCTGACCAATTATCGTGAACGCTTCGCACCGCTTTACTTGTGAGTTCGTAGTCCCATTTTTAATCAATCTTTTATACTTTTAGGATGAGATAATACTTGTATACTGTTTTACATTTTGGAATCAAGTACTTACAACTATATTCTATGTTGAGTAACAAAGGTCAATTTAGAAAGCCCGATTTTGATATCGTTAATTACCGGTTTGGTAAATGCGAATATTATGAATAGATCTATTTGAGGATGACTCCTCACATCAGGATAGGCCTACTAGGCTATCGGATGCATAACATTCGACCACTTGCACTTAGACCTTAAGTGAAGCTTGTTTTCGGGTACTTTTACATTAACGTTTGATATCGGAAGCTCATAAGCTAGAATAACTTTTCAACTGTTTTATAGATGAAATCTTGATGTCCATTAAGTATGCATTGTAATTAAGCCTATGAACTCAACAATATTTATATTGACGTTTTTAAGTATTTATCTCAGGTACTTAGCTTTTGGAAGCACTTTCAGGTCGGGTATCGTGGAAGTTTTAAAAATGTCTTTGTTAAATCTAGTATTGATAGGCTAGATTATGATGTATTTGTATTTGTACTATGTTTGTACTTGTATTTTGTAACCACGATGTACCAATACTAAAAACAGAGACCATGATGTAATTATATTTATGTTTCCACTGCTACGTTGACTATAACCTGGGACACTATGTTGAAGTTCACACCACGTCTTGGGAAATTGAGACGGGGGTCGTGACAGACATGGTATCACAGCTTGGGTTATAGGGAATGTGGATAGCATTAGTGTGTCTAGACCAGACCGACCATGATTGCATTAGTGTGTCCCGCCTATAACCGAGTCAAAATTTTTCCGGTCTCTACTATTTTTCGAGTCATATATTATTACTTTTACTCGTCGAAAATTCTATAGGCTAACTTTTATATGTTGTGTATGTTAAGATGGCTTCGTCTAGTTCTATGGGATCCAACACCGTGACTGCACCTATCATTGTTAGTGATGATTCTGACGACAATTCTAATAGGAACGAGTTTGAGATGTATCAACCATTCTGGCGACGATGGATATGGGTTAGGGAAATTGTAGGTAGAAGGAACCAACAAAAAGTAACCCCTTATCATGAACATAATGTTCCTCCAACTATTAATGGTAGGGATGTATTAATGGGTCAATCACAACAGGATACGATTTATACCTTGTTTGCTAGGATGTTTAGGCATGAGAAACGCATTGAGCGACTTCAAGGGACAGTTGATTATTTGTATATTCAAGAGAATCAGGATGGTAACTATTCCCATTTTAACGAGATCGAGGGTGTTCAGTGTACACAGTAGGAGGAGATTGAGTTGTTGAAGCATCGTGTTGATGATTTATCGGCTAGGAATCGTGATCTTGCGAAGCAAGTTACTTGTTTGAACATCCGTTTGAATGAAGTGATTTTGGTGGTTAACACCATTTCACAACCTTAGACTCATCTTTTGTGATTAGAGTGTTGATTTTCTAGCTTACACTCTTAGATGTTCATATTTCGGATATTATAGGTTAAGTAACTAATGTAATAGTTGTTTATATGTATGAATAGAACTAACGGGCAGGTTAGATACCCAAATTTTGTAATATTAAAAAGCCTATCTTAATCAATAACTTTTATATTATGATTGCTTGAGTTTAGTTTCATATTATAAACAATTATATATATGTTATTTATAATATCTCGAATATCTGAATTGTCTGTAGTTAGAAAATGCCTCCGAAGAGAAATCCAAACACGGGAATGAGTGCTGCTCAGATTGAGGAGATGGTAACTCAAAGAGTAGCTGAAGAAGTTGCTAATGCTGAAGCAGGACGTGCAGCAAATGCCGTGAACGAAAGGACCCGAGGTGGTAAACGTTCAGCAGCGATGCAATTACAAGGCATTTAGGGTTGCAAGCCCTAGAGTTTTTCAGGAACGAAAGGACCCATAGGGTTAATGAGATGGCTTGAAAAACTAGAATCAGTATTCAAAATCAGTGAATACTGGTGGAACTCTTTCACCAAGTCTGTGGGTATTGATGTTGCATATAATATGCCATGGGAAGAATTCAAGAAGTAGATAATCGATGAGTATTGCCCACGAAATGAGATTCAGAGGCTAGAAACTGAGTTATGAAACTTAAAGTTACAAGGAATGGATATCTCAGGATATACTAATCGATTTCTTGAGTTAGCTTTAATGTGCCCAACCATAGTTACTCTTGAATATAAGAGGATTAAGAGATATATTTGAGGACTGTCAGAAGACATTCAAGGAAATATTATATCATCCAAACCTGAAACGATCCAGAGTGCTATTCGTTTGGCGCATGATTTGATGGCGCAAGTAGTGCGACGTCAATCAATCTATGCTAAGACGGATGTGAAGGTTACGACTGAGAAGCATAAGTGGGATGGAAACCAAGAAGGTAATTCCAAGAAGCAAGGAACTACCAAGGTTGAGAGTTCGAATAGCAAGTATGCAGGAAAGAAACCCTACTACAGCAGGTGCACGAAACATCATTTCGGTGTTTGTACTGTAGTTTGTGAGCGATGCAAGAAGCAAGGACATCTCCCAAAGGATTGTAGAGTTCGTTTATCAGGGAATGATAAGAATGATAAGAACAATCAGAATGTTTGCTTTGGATGTGGTCAAGCAGGGCATTTCAAGAAAGAATGTCCTCAGGCTAAGAAGGGTGAAACGGCTAAGGGCCGAGCTTTTCAGATTACCACGAAGGAAGCTTGTGAAGACCCAGAGTTAGTCACGCGGGTACGTTCCTCCTATATAATTATTTAGCATCTATTTTATTCGATACCGACGCTGATAAAAGTTTTATAGCTAAGGATTTTAGTGTTGCGATAATTAGGCCTTTAACTGCCTTAGACACTAGATATGATGTAGAATTGGCAAAAAGTAAATTGATAAAAGTAGATAAGATTATGCGAGATTGTGCCTTAAATTTGTCAAACAATCTGTTCGAGATTGATTTAATGCCCGTTGATTAAGGAAGTTTCGATGTTGTTATTGGTATGGACTGGTTATCTAAGAACCATGCGGACATTAATTGTACGGAAAAGTCTATCCGTATACCTCTTGAGAATGGTGAGAATTTAGTCATCCAAGGATATAATAGTAAGGTAAACCTTAATATTATTTCCTGTATGAGAGCTCGAAGATATCTAAAGAAGGGATACTCTTCCATTCTCGCGCATGTGAAAGAACTCAAAACCAAAGAAGTTGAATTAGAGGATGTTCCAGTTGTTCATGAGTTTCCTCAAGTATTCCCAGAAGATTTGCCAGGATTACCTGAAATGTCCCGTTCATATTGATTATAAACGTTCTATATTAATTGATTTCGTCGCGAGGTTTTGATCTCTATATGAGACGTTTTTCAAAGACTGCATTCATTTTTAAAACAACCATAACCTTTATTTTATCGATAAAGGTTTAAAAAGCATTACGTAGATTATCAAGTAATGATAATCTAAAATATACCGTTTACACACGACCATTACATAATGGTTTACAATAAGAATATATTACATCAAAAAATAAGTTTCTTGAATGCAGTTTTTACATAATATCATACAAGCATGGACTCCAAATCTTGTCCTTATATTAGTATGCAACAGCGGAAGCTCTTAATAATCACCTAAGAATAAACATGCTTAAAACGTCAACAAAAATGTTGGTGAGTTATAGGTTTAACCTATATATTATCAAATCATAATAATAGACCACAAGATTTCATATTTCAATATACATCCCATACATAGAGATAAAATTCATTCATATGGTGAACACCTGGTAACCGACATTAACAAGATGCATATAAGAATATACCCTATCATTCCGGGAAATCCTTCGGACATGATAAAAACAACATCGAAGTACTAAAGCATCCGGTACTTTGGATGGGGTTCTTTAGGCCCAATAGATCTATCTTTAGGATTTGCGTCAATTAGTAGATCAGTTTACTAATTCTTAGGTTACCAAGCAAAAGGGGCATATTCGGCTTCAATCATTCACCCATATAATGCATTTTCATTTACTTGTGTCTATTTCGTAAAACATTTATAAAACTGCATGTATTCTCATCCCAAAATATTAGATTTTAAAAGTGGGACTATAACTCACTTTCACAGATTTTTACTTCGTCGGGAAGTAAGACTTGGCCACTGGTTGATTCACGAACCTATAACAAATATGTACATATATATCAAAGTATGTTCAAAATATTTTTACAACATTTTTAATACGTTTTAATGATTTTAAGTTTATTAAGTCAGCTGTCCTCGTTAGTAACCTACAACTAGTTGTCCATAGTTAGATGTACAAAAATAAATTGATATATATTATCTTGACCCAATCCATGACCCAGTGTATACACGTTTCAGGATAGATCACAACTCAAAGTATATATATTTTTCAAATCAACCTCAACCCTGTATAGCTAACTCCAACATTACTGCATATAGAGTGTCTACGGTTGTTCCAAATAATATATATATACATGGGTCGATATGATATGTCAAAACATTTGCATACGTGTCTATGGTATCCCAAGATTACATAATATATTAGAATACATGTATAATACAATATGAGTTAGCTAGGATTGAAGGTATTTCGTATGCCCGAGCGACATATTAAATTAATGTGGCTAGTATGTTATGTTCCAAGTCGGGTCATACCCAATAACAAGCTTACCGACACGTTAAACGTATTTGATCTTAACGATTGGTTCATTAAACAAATACGCGACACTTGAACTTTAGAAAATCGGTTTTTCTAAAATATTATTACTTGAGATAAATTATTTGGATAATTTATATGATAAGGAATTAATTATTTATAAGATTAAATAGTTATGTTGTGATACATTTTGTAAAAGGGATTTATAAAATGTAAGTAACAAAAGGCATGGGATTATATGTAACTAGTTTTCTTTAGATAATTAAAAGTTACATATTTATTGATATATTCCCATGGGGGACGTTTTTAGGGGACCAAGATAGCCTCCCCATGCTTGATGTTACTCCCAATATATGCCACAAATCCTTAGTTATTGATGCTTGACCAAAATACAAAGTGGGCATGCATTCAAAGTTCAAGAAATACACTTAAAAACTGCAACAAAAATTCAGCTCTTGTAGACCCTGCTGGCTGAACTGTTTGGGCAGAATAGGAGAGCCTTTTGCTTGCTAAATTAAGGTATTAAGTGTCCTAAAATCCTAACTAAACAAAGATGGGTGTTGGTGATTAATTGCTTGGGGTATCACTTGCTTGAGGCTTCAAGTTTGAAGCTCATTTTGCATCATCTTCATCACCATTTCTGCTGTCCAATTTAGCACATTTCTGCTGTCCAATTCAGCTCATTTCTCACTCATTGAGGAGGTATAAACTTCTTCCTTTCTTGTTAAGTAGTAAGCATAATGTTCACAACTTGATCCATGGGATTTAGCTTTAAATTGGTTAAAGTTTAACAAGTAAAACTTGATAATTACACGCTCTCGTTTATAATGATTCTTAAAAGGTTTTAAGATATATCAAACTTGTTAAATCCTAACAATGGTATCTAGAGCTGAAGTTGTTGAAATATGCTTCGAATTGTTGTTTTAAAACCCATCAACTTTGCATTCTAAGTACATGCATGAAAGAAGAATGCAAAAATCATGGGTTTTGGGAGGGTGTTTGATGAATGCCGAATTGTTAGGGCTCCAAAATTGGGTTTGGGCTCTTGCATTTTGGTCACAATTGGTTGCATGTTGATGTTCACAATCCTAGCCTTGACCGTATGTTGATTGCATGCTATATTTGGTTGATTTATGATTCATTTGGTTTGTAATTATAATTATTCAATGGCATGTAATAATTGTTCAATTGGTTTGTAATAATTCATTCATTTGGTTATGTAATTCATTTTATATTTGGTATGTAAAATAGAATAGGTTGTAATTTCATTTTCTAGATAAAATGTATTAGGATACATATTTTGTAAAAATGAAGATACAAGATGATGAATGAAGACTTGAAGAACACAAGTAGCATTTAGATGCAAGGTTAAGTGGGGGATTGGAAATCTCTTGCTTTGTGTTGAAAACCCTTACCCGGTGACATTTGTTTTCGGCTAAACAAATGTCCACCTAAATGGCTAGATTGTGAACATACTTATTTTGCATGTGTGGTTGTTTGCATGTTTATGGATTGTATGTTTGATTGTAGCAAATTAATCACACAAGTTAACAACAAACATAACGACAATTTAATTGGTTAAATTAGACGTATTAAGTACATGCAAAATGGTAATTTAAATGGTTGAATTAAAATTGCAACCAAAAACCTTAATAAATGGTTATTAAGAACAAGAAAAGGATAACAAATATAAATTGGTTTATATCAAGTAATTGGCTCAATTACAAGACATGAAATTGGTTTTTCATAAGTACCATACACTAAATGCATGTTGGTGTATGGCATAAATGTTTTCTCAAACTAGAAATAACGAAAACTTAAAATCCCTTTTAAACAACAAGACAAACAAGTTAAATGCCATCCTTTTGTGCAAACACTTAAAAATATTAGGGAACTCTTAATGGGATAAAGGCCACCTAACCGTTATGAGCAAACTAATATGATTGAGGTAAATTTCGCACACTTGTGGGATAAAGGTCACCTAACCACTAGTATGTTGAATTTACACGTTAGCACAAGTAGGACGACTTGATTTGGGAATCATGAACTTAGGGTCACCGAAGCATGATGAACAAATAGGCGTTGATGGGATAATATGCTATGCAAAAGGATTGCATGATCCCATAACTTAGAAGTTGCAAAAGGATTGCAATTATCATATAATGACTACCTAGCTAAATCAAATGACGGGATAAAGGTCACCTAACCGAAATTTGGTTTACCGTTGGATTCTAAAATTTAATAAATATCAATTGGATTTAAAGGGTATTGATTGTTAAATTAAAATTAATACTTAAACAACTTTGTTAAATTTTGTAGATGGCCGCCAATAACAACAACATGCAAAATGCACCTATTAACTTGAACAACCTATCGTTAAGGTCTCTCCTCGAGAAAGACAAACTCAACCATACGAACTTTATGGATTGGTTCCGCAATCTTAGGATTGTCCTCAAACTTGAGGATAAGGCGTATGTGTTGGAAGACCCCATTCCCGATCAACCCGACGAGGATGATACGGAAGGCATGGCTTATTGGGATAAGTATTCCGCCGATTCGGTGCAAGTCGCTTGCCTAATGCTTGGGACTATGATACCCGAACTCCAAAAGGATTTCGAACATCATAGTGCATATGACATGATTACGCAATTGAAGGAGATGTTCCTTCAACAAGCACGTGTCGAGCGCTTCGAAACGGTTCGAGCGTTACATGCATGTCGTATGGATGACACCCAATCCGTATCCTCTTATGTCCTCAAAATGAAAAGCCTTATTGATCGCGCAAACCGTCTTAATCTCAACATATCTAATGAGTTAGCCACCGATCTTATCCTTAACTCCCTATCAAAAAGGTTTGATCAATTTGTAATTAATTACAATATGAATGGGATGGATAAGAGCATAGGTGAGCTTCACGGTATGCTTAGAACGGAGGAAACTAGCATGGGTAAAAGGGCTTTACCCGTGTTAGCAATCGATCAATGTGGGTCAAAAGGTAACACCTCTAAGCCAAAGGTGGCCAAGAGAAAAGGACCCGCCCATCAAGGCAAAGGGAAAGGGAAGATGGTTACCCCAACCATCAACAAGGCTAAGAAGAAAAAGGTAGCCGAGAAGGCAAACCCCAAAGAAGACCCATGTTTCGGTTGCGGTGAGATGGGTCATTGGAAACGAAACTGTTTGATCTATCTTAAGGAGTTGAAGGACAAGAGGGATGCAGGGCAAACCTCAGGTAATATATATATGGTATATATAGAGCTTAGTATTACTTCTTCTAATACATGGGTATTAGACACGGGATGTGGAACTCATATTTGCAATTCTTTGCAGGGGTTCAAAAGAAGTGATCATAAGGCGGGAACATCAAGTCTCTATATGGGCAATGGTGCAAAGGTGCATGTTAAAGCTCAAGGAGATTTTATTTTGAAGCTTCCAAGCGGATTGGAATTTATTTTAGAAAATGTTTTGTATGCTCCGGATTTGTGTAGAAACATTATTTCTATTTCTCGCTTAAAACAATGTGGTTACGTTGTTAATTTTATTGATGATGATATTCATGTTTCTAAAGACAATGTATTCTATTTCAAGGCTTCGCCTTCAAATGGAATTTATGAATTGGTTCATGATGACGCATCATCGAGCTCTATATACCATACAAGCACCAAGAAACTCAAAAGGGATTTGAGTGATTCCTATTTATGGCATTGTCGCCTTGGCCATATAAACAAGAACCGAATGCATACACTTCAAAAGAATGGACTTTTGAAATCAAATGAACTAGACTCATTTGATGTATGTGAATCTTGTTTACAAGGCAAAATGACAAAAGCACCTTTCCAAGGGACCTATGAAAGGGCTAAAGACTTATTGGGATTAATACATTCGTATGTATGTGGACCCTTTAAGCCCATAACTAGGAATGGTGAAAGATACTTCGTTACTTTCATTGATGACTTCAGTCATTTCGGATATGTCTACTTGTTAAGACACAAGGACGAAACGTTTGAAGCATTCAAAGAATATCAAAACGAAGTACAAAATCAACTCAATAGGACAATTAAGGTACTTCGTACCGATAGAGGAGGTGAATACCTAAGCGATGCCTTCCAAGATCATCTTAGGAGTTGTGGGATTATCTCACAACTTACTCCACCCGGAACACCCCAACTTAATGGAGTTTCTGAAAGGAGGAACCGAACCCTAATGGATATGGTTTGATCTATGATGGCAAGAAGCTCATTACCTCTATCATTTTGGGTTTATTGTCTAAGCTCCGCGGCTCGTATTTTAAATATGGCCCCAACCAAGAAAGTGGAACGAACTCCTCATGAGATGCGGTTTGGAAAATCTCCTTCTCTTTCATACTTAAAGGTATGGGGATGTGAAGCTTATCCTAAGCGTTACGTCCCTAATAAGTTGGATGCTCGATCCACGAAGTGTATCTTCATAGGATATCCCAAGGATGATATGGGATACTATTTCTATGATCCATCCGAGCAGAATGTATTTGTTGCTCGGAAGGCGGAATTCCTTGAAACTAAGTTCCTAATGGAAGGAAATAGTGAAAGGAAGATAGATCTTGAAGAGGTTCAAGATCAAGTAGATGATACACAATTGGTTGACACTAGCACTCAACATGAAAATGTTGAGAGTGATCAAATGGATGATCAAAATACACAAGACATTCGTAGATCTGGTAGGATTAGCAATCCTCCTGAGAGATATGGGTTTCTCATAGATGATTACTATATGGTTGATTTGGATGAACCAACAAACTACCAAGATGCTTTATCAAGGATTGATAAAGATAAATGGCAGGAAGCCATGAAATCTGAGATGCAATCTATGTATGACAACCAAGTTTGGGAACTTGTTACGCAACCCCCTGGCTCTAGGCTAGTTGATTGCAAATGGCTTTTCAAAATGAAAACCGACATACATGGAAACTTGGATACATACAAAGCTAGACTTGTAGCAAAAGGTTTCACTCAAACTCAAGGGGTTGACTATGATGAAACTTTTTCGCCTGTGGCAATGCTAAAGTCTATCAGGATATTATTTGCCATTGCTGCTCATTATGATTACGAAATATGGCAAATGGATGTCAAGACCGCTTTCCTAAATGGATATCTTATGGAAGATGTCTATATGGTTCAGCCTGAAGGTTTTGTTGATCCGAAATATCCTAAAAAGGTATGCAAGTTAAAGAAGTCAATCTACAGATTGAAACAAGCATCTAGAATGTGGAATCATCGTTTTAATGAGGAAGCTGAGAAATTTGGCTTCATTAAAAATGGTGATGAAGCTTGTGTATATAAGAAAGCTAGTGGGAGCACTATCATGTTCCTTGTATTATATGTGGATGATATATTGTTATTAGGGAACGATATTCCGGCAATGCAAGGTGTTAAAACTTGGTTAAGTAAATGCTTCTCCATTAAGGATCTTGGAGAAGCACAATACATATTGGGGATTGGGATCTATAGGAATAGATCCAAGAGATTGATAGGTTTAAGTCAAAGTACATACATTGACAAAATCTTGAAAAGGTTCAAGATGGAAAACTCTAAGAAAGGTTTGGTACCTATTCAAAGAGGAACCGTTCTCAGTTCATCTCAGTGTCCTACCACGAAAGATGAACAAGAGAGAATGAAGAAAGTCCCATACGCATCTGCTATTGGGTCTATCATGTATGCAATGATATGTACTAGACCGGATGTGTCATGCGCTCTAAGCTTGACAAGTAGATACCAGAATAACCCAGGAAACAGTCATTGGATTGCTGTTAAAAGTATATTGAAATACCTTAGGAGGACTAAGGATATGTTTCTAATATATGGGTCTGGTGAGGAGGAACTCGCTGTAAAAGGTTACGTGGACGCAAGTTTCCAAACTGATCGAGATGACTCTCGATCACAATCCGGTTATGTCTTCACATTAAATGGAGGTGCGGTCTCTTGGAAGAGTTCAAAACAGAATGTTGTTGCATTATCCACTACAGAGTTGGAGTACATTGCCGCCTCATTGGCAGCTCAGGAAGCTGCATGGATGAAGAAATTCATAGACGACTTAGGAGTGGTCCCATCCATTCAGGACCCTCTTGAGATCTTTTGTGACAACGAGGGTGCGATTGCTCAAATCAAAGAACCTCGTGCTCACCAAAAGACCCGTCACATTGAGCGGAGATTCAACTACATAAGGGATGAAGTTGAAAAGGGAAAGATATGTATTCGCAAAGTTCACACAGATCTTAACATAGCGGATCCTCTCACGAAGCTCTTACATGGATCAAAACATGCTGGACATGTTTGTGCGTTAGGGCTTCGATATTCTAGTGATTGGTCATGATCTGTTTTAAGTATTGTAACGGAACGAAGTAGTTCAAACTCATTTATACAATTATGGCATTAATTTATCTTGAGTTATGTTCCTATTTTGCATATTTTATCCATGAATAAGTAATTATTCTAAAATTCCGTAGTCGATCACATTCGTGGGAACAAGTGTGAGGTTTAGACTATTATGAACTTGGATTGGTATACATTCACGGGATGAATGTGGGGCAAGGTTGCAACCAAGGTTCATAGATATTTGTGGGACACAAATATTGGAAGACCCGCTCTCAAGACTTACTAAATAGAGCCTTTGTGGTCGATCACATGTAGTCTTGATTAAAGGCGAATATCATTGTATCCTCTGACCTGAGATACATATTGGGTTCGGATATTTACCAAGTATTGTGCCTTGATTCTTTCCTTCGCTAGTCTGAAATATGGTAGTTCATAAGGGAGAGCTCAGGTACAATGCAAGATACATATTTAGGACGTATGTAGTCAAGATGGAATTTGTCCCTCTTATTCGTTGAGAGTCAGATGTCTAAGGCCTGATAAAGTTAAATCTATAAGAGAGTGATCACTCTGTTTCTCTTGGATTTAACATGACATCTAGGACGAAAGGAAATAATGATAGATTCACCTATTCATGTTCGAGACGGGAGCTCGAAAAGGATGATGTTATTGAATGGCACAAAGTCATAACATATTGGGGGTGATGGACGGTCGTTAGGTGGTATCCATCACTTGCATTAATTTCTTATGTTTCTCGTGCAAGTGGGAGATTGAAGGTATTTCGTATGCCCGAGTGACATATTAAATTAATGTGGCTAGTATGTTATGATCCAAGTCGGGTCATACCCAATAACAAGCTTACCGACACGTTAAACGTATTTGATCTTAACGATTGGTTCATTAAACAAATACGCGACACTTGAACTTTAGAAAATCGGTTTTTCTAAAATATTATTACTTGAGATAAATTATTTGGATAATTTATATGATAAGGAATTAATTATTTATAAGATTAAATAATTATGTTGTGATACATTTTGTAAAAGGGATTTATAAAATGTAAGTAACAAAAGGCATGGGATTATATGTAACTAGTTTTCTTTAGATAATTAAAAGTTACATATTTATTGATATATTCCCATGGGGGACGTTTTTAGGGGACCAAGATGGCCTCCCCATGCTTGATGTTACTCCCAATATATGCCACAAATCCTTAGTTATTGATGCTTGACCAAAATACAAAGTGGGCATTCATTCAAAGTTCAAGAAATACACTTAAAAACTGCAACAAAAATTCAGCTCTTGTAGACCCTGCTGGCTGAACTGTTTGGGCAGAATAGGAGAGCCTTTTGCTTGCTAAATTAAGGTATTAAGTGTCCTAAAATCCTAACTAAACAAAGATGGGTGTTGGTGATTAATTGCTTGGGGTATCACGTGCTTGAGGCTTCAAGTTTGAAGCTCATTTTGCATCATCTTCATCACCATTTCTGCTGTCCAATTCAGCACATTTCTGCTGTCCAATTCAGCTCATTTCTCACTCATTGAGGAGGTATAAACTTCTTCCTTTCTTGTTAATTAGTAAGCATAATGTTCACAACTTGATCCATGGGATTTAGCTTTAAATTGGTTAAAGTTTAACAAGTAAAACTTGATAATTACACGCTTCCGTTTATAATGATTCTTAAAAGGTTTTAAGATATATCAAACTTGTTAAATCCCAACAAGGATATGATTAATATAGATTTGTTACCAATTTTCACGTAGCTACAACAAGAAAATTTATCCAATCTTGTTTTACCCATAACTTCTTCGTTTTAAATCCGTTTTGAGTGTTTCAAGTTGCTATGGTTTCATATTGAACTTAAGTTTATGAATCTAAACAGAAAAAGTATAAGTTTATAGTCGGAAATACAGGTTACAAGTCATTTTTGTAGAGGTAGTCATTTCAGTCGAAAGAACGACGTCTAGATGACCATTTTGAAAAACATACTTCCACTTTGAGTTTAACCATAATTTTTGGATATAGTTTCATGTTCATAAGAAAAATCATTTTCCTAGAAGAACAACTTTTAAATCAAAGTTTAACATAGTTTTTAATTAACTAACCCAAAATAGCCCGCGGTGTTACTACGACGGCGTATATCCGGTTTTACGGTGATTTTCGTGTTTTCAGGTTTTAAATCATTAAGTTAGCATATAATATAGATATAGAACATGTGTCTAGTTGATTTTAAAAGTCAAGCTAGAAGGATTAACTTTTGTTTGCGAACAAGTTTAGAATTAACTAAACTATGTTCTAGTGATTACAAGTTTAAACCTTCGAATAAGGTAGTTTTATATATATGAATCGAATGATGTTATGAATATCATTGAGACGACCCGACCTTAACCATAAGGACGAATACAATAACATATGATTTCATCGCGAGGTATTGACCTCTATATGCGACATTTTTCAAAAACTGCATTTGTTTTTACAATACAAACCATAGCTTTTATTACAAATACAAGGTTTAAACAACTTAATAATGATTATCGTTTAGCGATAATCTTAGACTTACAAACTTTACATGTGATAATAACAATACGACCTCCAACATATTTTACATTACAAATCCTCCGATATGCAGTTTTATTTTTGACACAAATATGCATACTCAAGATCTTGCTTAAATTCAACATGTTGCAGCGGAAGCTTTTAGTTATCACCTGAGAATAAACATGCTTAAAACGTCAACATAAAGTTGGTGAGATATAGGTTTAATGCCGGCAGCGTTATAAATATAGACCACAAGATTTCATATGTAAACATTTTAATAAAAATATTCTAAGTTGTTGAGCACTTGGTAACCATACTTAACATTTAATCAACGTCGCATATTCTCTTTATTATGAAATCTCCCTACACCGTACCAAGTGTAGTAACGAAACGAAGTACTGTGCAACCGTTAAATACTGGTCGTCCAGTCCGGTTGGGGTTGTCAGGCCCGATAGATCTATCAACAGGATTCGCGTTTACAATACCCATGTAAATTGTAGTTACCAAGCTACAGAGAAATATGCCAGTGGTACAACTCAACGTAGAATATATATTTTTAGTCAATTGTGTCTATAACGTAAATCATAAAATGCATGTATTCTCATCCCGAAATATTTAAAGTTTAAAAGTGGGACTATATACTCACTTTTGTCTTGAAGATAATAACACGACTTGGTCTCCGATTGATATCACGAACCTAACCATATGTAATATATCAATATATTTTCTTTTTAAGAAATAAACGTTTCATATATATACTTTTAATACTTTTAATATTTTCTTGGTCCGTAGTTAGCAGTCCAATGTTAGTAATCCTCAATTAGTTGTTTAATAAAATAAATAAAGACCCCATCGTATTCATATTGATCGGAATTAATCTTGACCCACGGTACCGTGTTGTCAAATGACGTGTTGCGTACATAAAGTACCGGTGTTGTCAAATGACGTGTTGCGTACGTACATGAGGTCTTATGATTAATCTTCTCGTGTTGTTTACGGGTGGTCCTGAAATATATAAAATTAAATCATGAGTAAATATATATGAAATATCATATTAATTAGGAAAGATATGATTTATTTAATTTTTCTCCAATTATTTTCGTTGTTAAACAAGCTTTGGACACCCGATCTTATTTTAGTCGTAGTTTCTTCGTTACAACTCCGTTTTTGTTGATTCAACTTGCCATCTCCTTGGATCGAGTCAAAATTTAAGAATATGAACTGTAAATATCATGGTTTATATTCAGAATCACAGGTTATAGTCCAAACTCTAGGTGAATCTTATGAAAGTAATCATTTTTGTTACAAAAACATCATTTAATGTTTTTCTAAAAATACTTATACTTTGAATTAAACCATGAAATTTTTATGTGTTAACATATTTATAAGAAATATCATTTTTCCAGAACATGAACTTCTAATTCAAAGTTCAAGATGGTTTTTAATTATCCAACCCAAAACAGCCCCCGGTTACACTCCGACGACATAGATTCAGTTTTAAGATATTCTTTGTAAAAACAAGTTGTATCTTGTTAAGTTAACATATCATTATGATATATTACAGGTCTTGAAGTGTTTTAAAAGTTAAGTTAGAAGGATCTATTTAGTTTGCGAACAAGTTTGAAATCATTCAAACTATGTTCTTGTTGTTAAAATTTTATATCTCAAAATAAGATAGCTATATAAATTTGAATCGAAAAAGATTTTTAACAAAGTTACTACCTCAAGTTACTTGGACAAGATTGCTGTAAAAGATGAGTAAAATCCTAGAACCAAAAGAGTGGTGAAGTTGGATTAAAAGGTTGGTAGTAAACTTTTAAATTTGGAAGGATTTTTGAAGTGTTTTTGGAAGGATTTTCTTATGGTATTTAAGTGTTGTTTTTATGGCTAGATCTTCATGGATACTAGCTGAATGGTTATGGGTTCCTTATGACTTGTAAGTAGGTGTTTTTAGAGAGTAATTTGGAAGTGAGATGATGAGCTAAAAATGAAATGATGGAGAGCCTTTAAAAACATGAATGGTAAAAACAAGGACAAATTTTTATGTTGTAATCTTGTGAAATTAGTCAACAAACTTCCAAATTCCAATTACCTTATACATAAGGCAATAACATGGCTGATTAAAAAGGTTGATTTGATGTGTATATACCAATAGTAAATACATCTAGAAGATGGGCATGATACGGGTACCTATACCCTAGGTGTACGTATAGAAATCTTTGAGAAAACGGAACGAGGATTCAAATATAGCTATCTTTTGTAAATATACTTATATTGTTTTATGTATGTAAGCCCTTTAAAAGTGATAAAATACAGATCTATACAATGCATGTATAAATATTATAGGTTATAAGTATTTATTTCGAAAAACGTTACGTATAGTTATCATTTTGAAAACTTAAGTTAGTAGTTTCAAAATATACTTATAACTCATTGTTATTAATACACAATGGGATGTTAAAACATTTTTAGATCATGTTGAATATATATAAATACATATATATACACAAACGTATAATTATTGTATGTTATATAGTTCGTGATATCATCGGTCAAATTGGACGGTCAAACGTTGTGTAAAACTCTTTTCAAAAACATAAATCTCAACAATTTAGATTGCTTATCATGTTGGTAAGGTTTAATTTATGTAAATATTAATCTTATAAGTGTAAAACGATCAGAAAAATCCGGGTCGTTACATTACCTACCCGTTAAATAAATTTCGTCCCGAAATTTTAAGATTGTACCTATTGTGCGTCATCGGAAAACAGATGTGGGTACTTTTGTTTCATTTGATCCTCTCGTTCCCAAGTAAACTCGGGACCCCTTCGAGCATTCTAACGAACCTTGACGATTGGTATGTTGCTCTGCTTAAGCCGTTTAACCTCACGGTCCATGATTTCGACTGGTTCTTCTATGAATTGTAGTTTCTCGTTGACTTGAATTTCTTCAAGAGCAATGGTGAGATCTTCCTTTGCAAGACATTTCTTAAGGTTTGAGATGTGAAATGTATTATGTACTCCGGCGAGTTGTTGTGGTAATTCGAGTCGATAAGCTACCGGTCCAACGCGTTCGATGATCTTGAACGAGCCTATATACCTTGGGTTCAGTTTACCTCTTTTTCCAAAACGTATTACACCTTTCCAAGGTGACACCTTTAACATAACCATGTCACCGATCTGAAACTATAATGGTTTCCTTCAGACATCGGCGTAGCTCTTTTGGCGACTACGGGCTGTTTTCAATTTCTCCTTGATTTGCACTATCTTCTCAGTAGTTTCATGGATGATCTCGGGTCCAGTTAATTGTCGATCTCCTACTTCGTTCCAATAGATAGGGGATCTACACTTCCTTCCATACAGTGCTTCGAATGGTGTAGCTTTAATGCTCGCATGATAACTATTATTATACGAGAATTCTGCTAATGGTAGATAGGGGATCTACACTTCCTTCCGTTTCCAAAATCGATCACACATGCCCTAAGCATGTCTTCAAGAGTCTGAATTGTTCTTTCACTCTGTCCGTCAGTTTGCGGATGATATGCGGTACTCATATCCAAACGAGTTCCTAGGGCCTCCTGTAGTGATTGCCAGAACTTTGATGTAAATCTACTATCACGATCGGATATAATGGAAATAGGTATTCCATGCCTTGAAACAATTTCCTTTATGTATAATCGTAATAGTTTCTCCATTCTATCCGTTTCCTTTATAGGCAAGAAATGTGCAGATTTGGTGAGACGATCAACTATTACCCAAATGGTGTCATAACCCCATGCAGTCTTAGGTAATTTTGTGATGAAATCCATGGTAATACCATCCCATTTCCATTCTGGGATTTCTGGTTGTTGAAGTAATCCTGACGGCTTCTGGTGTTCTGCTTTGACTTTGGAACAAGTTAAACATTCCCCAACATATGTTGCAACGTCTGTCTTCAAATTAGGCCACCAATAATGCATCTTAAGATCTTGATACATCTTTCCAACTCCAGGATGTATCGAGTATCTTGTCTTATGTGCCTCATTCAATATTAACTTCCTTAATCCACCCAACTTTGGTACCCAAATACGGTTTGCAAAATATCGAATTCCATCTTCCCGCATAATGAGTTGTTTCCCATACTTCTTCATTATTTCATTTCCTATGTTTTCTTTAGTAAGAGCTTCTCGTTGAGCCTCTTTGATTTGTGAGTTGAGATTCATGCGAATTTTTATGTTCATTGCTCGTACTCGAATTGGTTCTCGTTCCTTTCTGCTTAAAGCGTCGGCCACTACATTCGCTTTCCCGGGATGATAGCGAATCTCACAATCGTAGTCGTTTATCAGCTCGACCCACCTACGTTGCCTCATGTTCAGCTGTTTCTGATCGAAAATATGTTGAAGGCTTTTATGATCAGTAAACACAGTGCATTTAACTCCATATAAATAGTGTCTCCATATCTTCAATGCAAACACTACTGCCCCCAATTCTAGATCATGCGTCGTATAATTCTGCTCGTGAATCTTCAATTGTCGGGATGCGTATGCAATAACTTTATTTCGTTGCATAAGGACGCAACCAAAACCTTGTCGCGAAGCGTCACAATATATCTCAAAATCATCGTTCCCTTCAGGTAACGATAAAATAGGTGTCGTGGTCAACTTCTTCTTGAGTAATTGAAATGCACTCTCCTGCTCAAAGGTCCATTCGTACTTCTTCCCTTTTTGTGTTAACGCTGTCAATGGTTTAGCTATTCGGGAAAAATCTTGAATAAACCTTCTATAATAACCGGCTAAACCCAAAAATTGGCGTATCTGCGTTGGTGTCTTAGGAGTCTCCCATTTTTCAATGGCCTCAATTTTAGCTGGGTCAACCTGAATTCCTTTGCTACTAACAACATGGCCAAGAAATTGCACTTCTTTCAACCAAAACGCACACTTAGAAAATTTGGCGTATAATTGTTCTTTTCTTAACAATTCTAATACAAATCTTAAATGATGTTCATGCTCTTGCTCACTCTTGGAATAGATAAGAATATCGTCAATGAAAACGATAACAAACTTATCTAAATACGGACTACAAACTCGATTCATGAGGTCCATGAATACAGCTGGCGCATTCGTTAATCCAAACGGCATGACCAAAAATTCATAATGACCGTAACGTGTCCGAAAAGCAGTTTTCGGAATATCTTCTTCTTTGACGCGTAGTTGATGATAGCCCGACCTTAGGTCGATTTTTGAGTAAACACATGATCCTTGCAATTGATCAAATAAGTCATCAATTCTCGGTAGTGGATACCGATTCTTGATAGTTAACTTATTTAATTCACGATAATCTATACACATTCGGAAAGATCCGTCTTTCTTCTTGACGAATAACATCGGAGCTCCCCACGGTGAAGTGCTCGGTCGAATGAAACCACGGTCCAGTAATTCTTGTAACTGGCTTTGTAACTCTTTCATCTCAGATGGTGCAAGTCTATATGGAGCACGAGCCACTGGTGCAGCTCATGGTACTAGATCTATTTGAAATTCTACAGATCTAAATGGAGGTAATCCCGGCAACTCTTCTGGAAAGACTTCAGGAAAATCTCTTACCACAGGTACGTCATTGATGCTCTTCACTTTCTCCTTCATTTTGACTTTATTAACATGTGCTAAGATAGCATAGCACCCTTTCTTCAAGCACTTTTGAGCTTTCAAATAACTAATGAGTTTTAGCTTTGAGTTACCCTTCTCTCCATAAATCATTACTGGCGTTTTATCCTTACGAGGAATGCGAATTGCCTTCTTGGCGCACACAACTTCAGCTCCTATTTTGGACATCCAGTCCATGCCGACTATTACATCAAAACTTCCTAATTCTACGGGTATCAAATCAATCTTAAATGTTTCTCCGGCTAAATTTATTTTACAATCATGGAAAATTTTATCGGCTTTAATTAGTTTACCATTAGCTAACTCAATCATGTACTTAGCATCTAGAGGTAACGATGAACAATTCAATTTAGTGTAAAAGTCTCTACTCACGTAACTTCTATCGGCACCAGTATCAAATATAATAGATGCGGATAAGTTATTAATGGTAAACGTACCCGTAACAATCTCCGGGTCTTCACACGCCTCTCTAGCATTAATAACAAATGCTCTTCCACGTGCAGATCCATTATTCTTCTCTGGATTCGGACACTGGCTCTTATAATGACCCTGTTTCCCACACCCATAACAAGTAACAGTGGCCAAGGCAGTTCTATTTGCATTGGTGGCAGGAGTCTTGGTACCGTTTGTATTTGTAGCGGGAACCCTACAATCTTCAGCAAGATGACCTTTTCGATTACAATTGTTGCACACCAAGTTACAATAACCAGAGTGATGTTTGTGGCATCTGTTACATAAAGGATTTCGTCCTTTGTAACCTGAGTTTGAACCACTACCCGCACCTTGCGTGGTTTCTTGTTTCTTGTTGGATTGTTGATGATTACCTTCCCACTTTCTTTTGTTTCCCGATGTCTTGACATCGGTGTTCTTATCCAGAATAATCTGGTCCATCAACTCGTTCACCATGGTGATGGCTTCGTGAATAGTCTTGGGTTTCGATGCTGTAACATTTGCTTTGACATTTTTAGGCAAACCATCTTTGTACAGTTCTATCTTCCGTTCTTCGGTTAGTACCAATTCGGGACATAGCAAAGCTAATTCCATGAATCGCTGATTGTAGTTGGTGAGTTCAGTACCAACAACTTTCAGGCTTCGTAATTCAGCTTCCAACTTCCTAACCTCGTTCCTTGGACAATATTCATTGATTAGCATTGTTTTGAATTCTTCCCAGGGAGTATCATAAGCTACATCTCCTCCTACGGCCTTCACATAGTTTTTCCACCATGTGAGTGCACTATCTTGTAGGGTGCACGATGCATACTTGGTCATGTCCTTCTCAATACAACCACTGATTTTAAACACAGACTCAATCTTTTCGATCCACCGGGTTAAACTGACCGGTCCTTCTGTTCCACTGAATGATGAGGGTTTGCAACCTTGAAAAGTTTTGTAAGTGCACCCCACACGAGGATTTGGGTTAACTGCAGCACCTCTTGCAGCCTCGACCCATAACATTCTGTCGTTCACTCGCTGATTGATGAGTTCCTGGATTTCTTGTTCCGTCATTCGGTTCAATCGCGCCATAATCTTCAATAAGAATGAAAAAAATAATTATTCACATGGAATATTATAGATGTAGTATGTATTTACAGTACATCGTAGCTTATTAATAATATGAACCAGTTATTATTATAAAAGCCTTTTCTTCTTATTAGCGTTTTATAATTATATCTAGGGTAGTACCTACCCGTTAAAGTTCATACTTAATAGCTTAGTACGAAAATCATTTACTACCACCCAAATAATACTTAACCATGGAAAATTATTGCATTTCACACTTCACTATTTTACATATGCTTATCTTACATCAAACATTAAGCAAACCACACTAGTAATATTATACACAACATTATATGATCCCATGGTTTAAAACAACAGCGCATCATTTAACCCAAAGCGTTTGTGTTCAAAGAAATCGCTTAAAGGTTATCCTGGTTGTCTCCCTGCGTTTTGGCTGAGGAACCGAAGAACTGGATGTCGGGATAGAACTAATAGGAATAGCGGGAATAGGTGTGGAAGTATCTGGTGGAGTTGGTGCCACAACATCCTCTCTAGACTCGGGATTTTGATTTTCCATTTCAGTAGCCTTTCGTTTCCTTCCTCGTTCGAACTTGTCTTTCGTAATTTCCTGTATTTCTTCCTCCTCAGGATCACTTTCCGTTTCCTCTTCAATTGATTCATCCGGAACTTGTGAGTCTTCCCCAAAGGTGTCGTTTTCATCATCGGATAGGTTAATGACTGGAACACCATCTGAAGATTCTGGTTCGGAGTCGCTGAATGTGATACCAAATTCTAAGCCAGACATCTATCACATAACAACTAGTAAATTAGTATCACATAATATTTACATATTAATTTTTAACCAACAATGATAAGCAATATTTTTTTTTCAAAATCAAACACGGTCAAAGTCCAGACTCACTAATGCATCCTAACAAACTCGATAAGACACACTAATGCAAATTTTCTGATTCTCTAAGACCAACGCTCTGATACCACATGAGACGACCCGACCTTAACCATAAGGACGAATACAATAACATATGATTTCATCGCGAGGTATTGACCTCTATATGCGACATTTTTCAAAAACTGCATTTGTTTTTACAATACAAACCATAGCTTTTATTACAAATACAAGGTTTAAACAACTTAATAATGATTATCGTTTAGCGATAATCTTAGACTTACAAACTTTACATGTGATAATAACAATACGACCTCCAACATATTTTACATTACAAATCCTCCGATATGCAGTTTTATTTTTGACACAAATATGCATACTCAAGATCTTGCTTAAATTCAACATGTTGCAGCGGAAGCTTTTAGTTATCACCTGAGAATAAACATGCTTAAAACGTCAACATAAAGTTGGTGAGATATAGGTTTAATGCCGGCAGCGTTATAAATATAGACCACAAGATTTCATATGTAAACATTTTAATAAAAATATTCTAAGTTGTTGAGCACTTGGTAACCATACTTAACATTTAATCAACGTCGCATATTCTCTTTATTATGAAATCTCCCTACACCGTACCAAGTGTAGTAACGAAACGAAGTACTGTGCAACCGTTAAATACTGGTCGTCCAGTCCGGTTGGGGTTGTCAGGCCCGATAGATCTATCAACAGGATTCGCGTTTACAATACACATGTAAATTGTAGTTACCAAGCTACAGAGAAATATGCCAGTGGTACAACTCAACGTAGAATATATATTTTTAGTCACTTGTGTCTATAACATAAATCATAAAATGCATGTATTCTCATCCCGAAATATTTAAAGTTTAAAAGTGGGACTATATACTCACTTTTGTCTTGAATATAATAACACGACTTGGTCTCCGATTGATATCACGAACCTAACCATATGTAATATATCAATATATTTTCTTTTTAAGAAATAAACGTTTCATATATATACTTTTAATACTTTTAATATTTTCTTGGTCCGTAGTTAGCAGTCCAATGTTAGTAATCCTCAATTAGTTGCTTAATAAAATAAATAAAGACCCCATCGTATTCATATTGATCGGAATTAACCTTGACCCACGGTACCGTGTTGTCAAATGACGTGTTGCGTACATAAAGTACCGGTGTTGTCAAATGACGTGTTGCGTACGTACATGAGGTCTTATGATTAATCTTCTCGTGTTGTTTACGGGTGGTCCTGAAATATATAAAATTAAATCATGAGTAAATATATATAAAATATCATATTAATTAGGAAAGATATGATTTATTTAATTTTTCTCCAATTATTTTCGTTGTTAAACAAGCTTTGGACACCCGATCTTATTTTAGTCGTAGTTTCTTCGTTACAACTCCGTTTTTATTGATTCAACTTGCCATCTCCTTGGATCGAGTCAAAATTTAAGAATATGAACTGTAAATATCATGGTTTATATTCAGAATCACAGGTTATAGTCCAAACTCTAGGTGAATCTTATGAAAGTAATCATTTTTGTTACAAAAACATCATTTAATGTTTTTCTAAAAATACTTATACTTTGAATTAAACCATGAAATTTTTATGTGTTAACATATTTATAATAAATATCATTTTTCCAGAACATGAACTTCTAATTCAAAGTTCAAGATGGTTTTTAATTATCCAACCCAAAACAGCCCCCGGTTACACTCCGATGACATAGATTCAGTTTTAAGATATTCTTTGTTAAAACAAGTTGTATCTTGTTAAGTTAACATATCATTATGATATATTACAGGTCTTGAAGTGTTTTAAAAGTTAAGTTAGAAGGATCTATTTAGTTTGCGAACAAGTTTGAAATCATTCAAACTATGTTCTTGTTGTTAAAATTTTATATCTCAAAATAAGATAGCTATATAAATTTGAATCGAAAAAGATTTTTAACAAAGTTACTACCTCAAGTTACTTGGACAAGATTGCTGTAAAAGATGAGTAAAATCCTAGAACCAAAAGAGTGGTGAAGTTGGATTAAAAGGTTGGTAGTAAACTTATAAATTTGGAAGGATTTTTGAAGTGTTTTTGGAAGGATTTTCTTATGGTATTTAAGTGTTGTTTTTATGGCTAGATCTTCATGGATACTAGCTGAATGGTTATGGATTCCTTATGACTTGTAAGTAGGTGTTTTTAGAGAGTAATTTGGAAGTGAGATGATGAGCTAAAAATGAAATGATGGAGAGCCTTTAAAAACATGAATGGTAAAAACAAGGACAAATTTTTATGTTGTAATCTTGTGAAATTAGTCAACAAACTTCCAAATTCCAATTACCTTATACATAAGGCAATAACATGGCTGATTAAAAAGGTTGATTTGATGTGTATATACCAATAGTAAATACATCTAGAAGATGGGTATGATACGGGTACCTATACCCTAGGTGTACGTATAGAAATCTTTGAGAAAACGGAACGAGGATTCAAATATAGCTATCTTTTGTAAATATACTTATATTGTTTTATGTATGTAAGCCCTTTAAAAGTGATAAAATACATATCTATACAATGCATGTATAAATATTATAGGTTATAAGTATTTATTTCGAAAAACGTTACGTATAGTTATCATTTTGAAAACTTAAGTTAGTAGTTTCAAAATATACTTATAACTCATTGTTATTAATACACAATGGGATGTTAAAACATTCTTAGATCATGTTGAATATATATAAATACATATATATACACAAACGTATAATTATCGTATGTTATATAGTTCGTGATATCATCGATCAAATTGAACGGTCAAACGTTGTGTAAAACTCTTTTCAAAAACATAAATATCAACAATTTAGATTGCTTATCATGTTGGTAAGGTTTAATTTATGTAAATATTAATCTTATAAGTGTAAAACGATCAGAAAAATCCGGGTCGTTACGATCATTAATACCTCAGGTTTTGTGGATAAACCTACTGGAAATGAGAAAAATAGATCTAGATTCAAAGGATCCTTGGATGGATTGAAAGTTCTTGAAGCAGAATCATGACACGAAAACAAGTTCAAGTAAGATTTCCACTCGAAATAAGATTGTTATAGTTATAGAAATTGAATCAAAGTTTGAATATGAGTATTACCTTATATTAGAAAGATATCTTACTGTAAATAAGAAAGATTTCTTGAGGTTGGATGATCACTTGACAAGATTGGAAGTAAGTTAGCAAACTTGGAAGTATTCTTGATTTTATGAAACTAGAACTTATAGAATTTATGAAGAACACTTAGAACTTTAAGATAGAACTTGAGAGAGATTAATTAGATGAAGAAAACTGAAGAATGAAAGTGTTTGTAGGTGTTTTTGGTCGTTGGTATATGGATTGGATATAAAGGATGTGTAATTTTGTTTACATGTAAATAAGTCATGAATGATTACTCATATTTTTGTAATTTTATGAGATATTTCATGCTAGTTGCCAAATGATGGTTCTCATATGTGTTAGGTGACTCATATGAGCTTCTAAGAGCTGATAATTGGAATTTATATACCAATAGTACATACATCTAAAAGCTGTGTATTGTACGAGTACGAATACGGGTGCATACGAGTAGAATTGTTGATGAAACTGAACGAGGATATAATTGTAAGTATTTTTGTTAAGTAGAAGTATTTTGATAAGTGTCATGAAGTCTTTCAAAAGTGTATGAATACATATTAAAACACTACATGTATATATATTTTAACTGAGTCGTTAAGTCATCGTTAGTCGTTACATGTAAATGTTGTTTTGAAACCTTTAGATTAACGATCTTGTTAAATGTTGTTAACCCATTTTTTATTATATCTAAAGAGATGTTAAATTATCACATTATCATGATATTATGATATATTAATATATCTTAGTATGATATATATACAATTAAATGTTGTTACCACGATAATCGTTACATATATGTCTCGTTTCGAATTCATTAAGTTAGTAATCTTGTTTTTACATATGTAGTTCATTGTTAATACACTTAATGACATGTTTACTTATCATTTATCATGATTAAACATAGTATATCAATATCTTAATATGATTCTTATGTATTTAGTAAGACGTTGTTATAACGATAATTATTATATATATCGTTTCGAGTTTCTTAATTCAATAAACTCAATTTTATGTATATAACTCTTTGTTAAAATACCTAATGAGATACTTACTTATCATAATATTATGTTAACTATATATATAATCCTATATATGTCATCATATAGTTTTTACAAGTTTTAACGTTCGTGAATCACCGGTCAACTTGGGTGGTCAATTTTCTATATGAAACCTATTTAAATTAATCAAGTCTTAACAAGTTTGATTGCTTAACATGTTGGAAACACTTAATCATGTAAATAACAATTTCATTTAATATATATAAACATGGAAAAGTTCGGGTCACTACAGTACCTACCCGTTAAATAAATTTCGTCCCGAAATTTTAAGCAGTTGGAGGTGTTGACGTATCTTCTGGTAATAAGTGCGGGTATTTCTTCTTCATCTGATCTTCTCGTTCCCAGGTGAACTCGGGTCCTCTACGAGCATTCCATCGAACTTTAACAATTGATATCTTGTTTTGCTTAAGTCTTTTAACCTCACGATCCATTATTTCGACGGGTTCTTCGACGAATTGAAGTTTTTCATTGATTTGGATTTCGTCTAACGGAATAGTGAGATCTTCTTTAGCAAAACATTTCTTCAAATTTGAGACGTGGAAAGTGTTATGTACAGCCGCGAGTTGTTGTGGTAATTCAAGTCGGTAAGCTACTGGTCTGACACGATCAATAATCTTGAATGGTCCTATATACCTTGGATTTAATTTCCCTCATTTACCAAATCGAACAACGCCATTCCAAGGTGCAACCTTAAGCATGACCATCTCTCCAATTTCAAATTCTATATCTTTTCTTTTAATGTCGGTGTAGCTCTTTTGTCGACTTTGGACGGTTTTCAACCGTTGCTGAATTTGGATGATCTTCTCGGTAGTTTCTTGTATTATCTCCGGACCCGTAATCTGTATATCCCCCATCTCACTCCAACAAATCAGAGACCTGCACTTTCTACCATAAAGTGCTTCAAATGGCGCCATCTCAATGCTTGAATGGTAGCTGTTGTTGTAGGAAAATTCTGCTAACGGTAGATGTCGATCTCAACTGTTTCCGAAATCAATAACACATGCTCGTAGCATGTCTTCAAGCGTTTGTATCGTCCTTTCGCTCTACCCATCAGTTTGTGGATGATAGGCAGTACTCATGTCTAGACGAATTCCTAATGCTTGCTGTAATATCTGCCATAATCTTGAAATAAATCTGCCATCCCTATCAGAGATAATAGAGATTGGTATTCCATGTCTGGAGACGACTTCCTTTAAATACAGTCGTGCTAACTTCTCCATCTTGTCATCTTCTCTTATTGGCAGGAAGTGTGCTGATTTGGTGAGATGATCAACTATTATCCAAATAGTATCAAAACCACTTGCAGTCCTTGGCAATTTAGTGATGAAATCCATGGTAATGTTTTTCCATTTCCTTTTCGGGATTTCGGGTTGTTGAAGTAAACCTGATGGTTTCTGATGCACAGATTTGACCTTTGAACATGTCAAACATTCTCCTACGTATTTAGCAACATCGGCTTTCATACCCGGCCACCAAAAATATTTCTTGAGATCCGTGTACATCTTCCCCGTTCCAGGATGTATTGAGTATCTGGTTTTATGAGCTTCTCTAAGTACCATTTCTCTCATATCTCCAAATTTTGGTACCCAAATCCTTTCAGCCCTATACCGTGTTCCGTCTTCCCGAATATTAAGATGCTTCTCCAATCCTTTGGGTATTTCATCCTTTAAATTTCCCTCTTTTAAAACTCCTTGTTGCGCCTCCTTTATTTGATTAGTAAGGTTAGTGTGAATCATTATATTCATAGATTTTACTCGAATGGGTTCTCTGTCCTTTCTGCTCAAGGCGTCGGCTACCATATTTGCCTTCCCCGGGTGATAACGAATCTCAAAGTCATAATCATTCAACAATTCAATCCATCTGCGCTGCTTCATGTTCAGTTGTTTCTGATTAAATATGTGTTGAAGACTTTTGTGGTCGATATATATAATACTTTTGACCCCATATAAGTAGGGCCTCCAAGTATTTAATGCAAAAACAACCGCGCCTAATTCCAAATCATGCGTCGTATAATTCTGCTCGTGAATCTTCAATTGTCTAAACTCATAAGCAATTACTTTCGTTCGTTGCATTAATACACAACCGAGACCTTGCTTTGAGGCGTCACAATATATCACAAAATCATCATTCCCTTCAGGTAATGATAATATAGGTGCCGTAGTTAACTTTTTCTTCAACAATTTAAACGCTTTTTCTTGTTCATCCTTCCATTCCAATTTCCTCAATTTATGCGTTAATGCAGTCAAGAGTTTTGCTATTTTGGAAAAATCTTGGATGAATCTCCTGTAATAACCAGCTAGCCCTAAAAATTGGCGTATGTATTACGGAGTTTTCGGGGTTTCTCACTTTTCAACGGTTTCAATCTTTGCTGGATCCACCTGAATACCTTCTTTGTTCACTATATGACCGAGGAATTGAACTTCTTCCAACCAAAATGCACACTTTGAAAACTTACCGTACAGTTTTTCTTTTCTCAGCAACTCTAGCACTTTTCTCAAATGTTCTTCATGCTCTTGATCACTCTTCGAGTAAATAAGTATGTGATCGATGAAAACAATGACAAACTTGTCAAGATATGGCCCACACACTCGGTTCATGAGGTCCATGAACACAACTGGTGCGTTAGTCAATCCAAACGGCATAACCTTAAACTCGTAATGACCGTAACGCGTCCTAAAAGCAGTCTTTGGAATATCATCCTCCTTCACCCGCATTTGATGATATCCAGATCGTAAATCGATCTTCGAATAAATAGACGAGCCTTGCAGTTGATCAAATAAGTCGTCGATTCTCGGTAGTGGGTAGCGGTTCTTGATGGTAAGTTTGTTCAACTCTCGGTAGTCGATACACAAGCTGAATGTACCATCTTTCTTCTTGACAAACAAAACAGGAGCTCCCCATGGTGATGTGCTTGGTCGAATGAAACCACGCTCTAAAAGTTCCTGTAACTGACTTTGTAATTCTTTCATTTCGCTGGGTGCGAGTCTGTATGGAGCACGAGCTATTGGTCTAGCTCCTGGTACAATGTCTATTTGAAATTCAACAGATCGATGTGGGGGTAATCCCGGTAATTCCTTCGGAAATACATCGAGAAATTCTTTTGCGACGGGAACAACACTGATGTTCTTTTCTTCAGGTTTAACTTCCTCGATGTGTGCTAGAATGATGTAACAACCTTTTCTTATTAGTTTTTACGCCTTTAAACTACTAATAAGATTTAATTTCGCGTTGTTCTTTTCTCCGTACACCATTAAAGGTTTTCCTTTTTCACGCATAATGCGAATCGCATTTTTGTAACAAACGACCTCTGCT